>NC_092715.1:4026568-4234197 GCF_047496885.1 Scyliorhinus torazame | reverse complement strand
ATGCCAGGTTGAGGGTGTGGATATATCTGCTGCACAGTAAGACCATCAGACACAGGAGCAGATTTAGGCCGCTCGGCCCATCGGGTCTGCTCCCCCATTCAATCATGGCTGATATTTTCTCATCCCCATTCTCCTGCCTTCTCCCCTTTACTCCTGATCCCCTTATTGATCAAGAGCCTATCTATCTCTGTCTTAAAGACACTCAGTGATTTGGCCTCCACAGCCTTCTGCGGCAAAGAGTTCCACAGATTCCCCACCCTCTGGCTGAAGAAATTCCTCCTCATCTCTGTTTTAAAGGATCGTCCCTTTAGTCTGAGATGGTGTCCTCTGCTTCTAGTTTTTCCCACAAGTGGAAACATCCTCTCCACGTCCACTCTAACCAGGCCTCGCAGTATCCTCTAAGTTTCAATAAGATCCCCCCTCATCCTTCTAAACTCCAACGAGTACAGTCCCAGGGTCCTCAACCGTTCCTCATACGACAAGCTCTTCATTCCAGGGATCATTCTTGTGAACCTCCTCTGGATCCTTTCCAAGGTCAGCACATCCTTCCTTAGATACGGGGCCCAAAACTGCTCACAATACTGCAAATGGGGTCTGACCAGAGCCTTATACAGCCTCAGAAGTACATCCCTGGTCTTGTATTCTAGCCCTCTCGACATGAATGCTAACATTGCATTTGCCTTCCTAACTACCGACTGAACCTGCACATTAACCTTAAGAGAATCGTGAACAAGGACTCCCAAGTCCTTTGTGCTTCTGATTTCCGAAGCATTTCCCCATTTAGAAAATAGTCGATGCCGAAATTCCTCCTTCCAAAGTGCATAACCTCACACTTTTCCATCTGCCACTTCATTGCCCACTCTCCTAGCCTGTCCAAATCCTTCTGCAGCCCCCTTGCTTCCTCAATACTACCTGTCCCTCGACATATCTTTGTATCATCTGCAAACTTAGCAAGTTACCTCAAAGCACAAAGTACAGCACAGGAACAGGCCCTTCGGCCCTCCAAGCCTGGGTAGCCAGGGAAAGAGTTGGTTTACTCAAGGACAGGGGAGGGAATCTCTGCATGGAGCCAGAGGAAATAGGAAGGTACTGAATGAGTACCTTGCGCAGTATTCACCAAGAGTAGAAGATTTTAGGTTAAACATGCTGCCCGTCTAACCTACAATCTTGTACACTTCCTGGGTCCGTATCCCTCTATTCCCATCCTATTCATGTATTTGTCAAGATGCCCTTAAATGTCACTATCGTCCCTGCTTCCACCACCTTCCAGGCACCCACTACCCTGTGTGTAAAAAACTTGCCTCGTACATCTCCTCTAAACCTTGCCCCTCTCACCTTAAACCTATGCCCCCCAGGTAATTGACCCCTCTACCCTGGGGAAAAAGCCTCCGACTATCCACTCTGTCTATGCCCCTCATAATTTTGTAGACCTCTGTCAGGTCAGATGAATACGTGGCTCGAGAGATGGTGCAAGAGGGAGGGATTCAAATTCCTGGGACATTGGAACCGGTTCTGGGGGAGGTGGGACCAGTACAAACCGGACGGTCTGCACCTGGGCAGGACTGGAACCGATGTTCTAGGGGGGGTATTTGCTAGAGCTGTTGGGGAGAGTTTAAACTAATGCGGCAGGGGGATGGGAACCGATGCAGGAAGTTGGAAGGTAGTAAAACAGGGACAGAAATAAAAGGCAGTAAGAGGGAAAGTGTAAGGCAGAGAAGCCATAGTCAAAAATCAAAAAGGGCGACAGTACAAGGTACAGTGACTGAGGGGAGCTCAGTGAATAGGACCAGGAATACTAAAAGAAATAAAACGGGAAGTGAAAACATTAATGGTAAGCGACGCGGCAGGTTGTTACAGGAAGATATGGGTTCGACGACAAGGAAAATTAGGAGAAAGGTTAAGAGGAAATATAACTTGGGAGAGGTTACTGATCGAGGTGTTAAGATTAAGAACAGAGGTAAAAAAGCCAACATAAGTATACTTTACCTGAATGCTCGTAGTTCTATTGTTCTATGTTCTATTAGGCTATTGCAAAAAATACGGAGGCTGGGGATTGAGGGTGATTTAGAGATGTGGATCAGAAATTGGCTAGCTGAAAGAAGACAGAGGGTGGTGGTTGATGGGAAATGTTCAGAATGGAGTACAGTCACAAGTGGAGTACCACAAGGATCTGTTCTGGGGCCGTTGCAGTTTGTCATTTTTATCAATGACCTAGAGGAAGGCGCAGAAGGGTGGGTGAGTAAATTTGCAGACGATACTAAAGTCGGTGGTGTTGTCGATAGTGTGGAAGGATGTAGCAGGTTACAGAGGGATATAGATAAGCTGCAGAGCTGGGCTGAGAGGTGGCAAATGGAGTTTAATGTAGAGAAGTGTGAGGTGATTCACTTTGGAAGGAATAACAGGAATGCGGAATATTTGGCTAATGGTAAAGTTCTTGAAAGTGTGGATGAGCAGAGGGATCTAGGTGTCCATGTACATAGATCCCTGAAAGTTGCCACCCAGGTTGATAGGGTTGTGAAGAAGGCCTATGGAGTGTTGGCCTTTATTGGTAGAGGGATTGAGTTCCGGAGTCGGGAGGTCATGTTGCAGCTGTACAGAACTCTGGTACGGCCGCATTTGGAGTATTGCGTACAGTTCTGGTCACCGCATTATAGGAAGGACGTGGAGGCTTTGGAGCGGGTGCAGAGGAGATTTACCAGGATGTTGCCTGGTATGGAGGGAAAATCTTATGAGGAAAGGCTGATGGACTTGAGGTTGTTTTCGTTGGAGAGAAGAAGGTTAAGAGGAGACTTAATAGAGGCATACAAAATGATCAGGGGGTTGGATAGGGTGGACAGTGAGAGCCTTCTCCCGCGGATGGAAATGGCTGGCACGAGGGGACATAGCTTTAAACTGAGGGGTAATGGATATAGGACAGAGGTCAGAGGTAGGTTCTTTACGCAAAGAGTAGTGAGGCCGTGGAATGCCCTACCTGCTACAGTAGTGAACTCGCCAACATTGAGGGCATTTAAAAGTTTATTGGATAAACATATGGATGATAATGGCATAGTGTAGGTTGGATGGCTTTTGTTTCGGTGCAACATCGTGGGCCGAAGGGCCTGTACTGCGCTGTATTGTTCTATGTTCTATTCGGAATAAGGTCAATGAGTTGATGGCGCAAATCATCGTGAATGACTATGATTTAGTGGCCATTACTGAAACATGGTGAAAGGATGGTCACGACTGGGAGTTAAATATCCGAGGGTATCAAACTTTTCGGAAGGACAGAGTGGATGGTAAGGGAGGTGGTGTAGCTCTGTTATTTAAGGATGACATCCGGGCAACAGTAAGGGATGACATCGGTGCTACGGAGGATAAGGTTGAACCCATTTGGGTGGAAATCAGGAATAGTAAGGCGAAAAAGTCACTGATAGGAGTAATCTATAGGCCACCAAATAGTAATATTATGGTGGGGCAGGCAATAAACAAAGAAATAACAGATGCATGTAGAAATGGTACAGCAGTTATCATGGGGGATTTTAATCTACATGTTGATTGGTTTAACCAGGTCGGTCAAGGCAGCCTTGAGGAGGAGTTTATAGAATGTATCCGCGATAGTTTCCTCGAACAGTATGTAATGGAATCTACGAGGGAACAAGCGGTCCTAGATCTGGTCCTGTGTAATGAGACAGGATTGATTCAGGATCTCATAGTTAGGGATCCTCTCGGAAGGAGCGATCCCAATATGGTGGAATTTAAAATACAGATGGAGGGTGAGAAGGTAAAATCAAACACTAGTGTTTTGTGCTTAAACAAAGGAGATTACAATGGGATGAGAGAAGAACTAGCTAAGGTAGACTGGGAGCAAAGACTTTATGGTGAAACAGTTGAGGAACAGTGGAGAACCTGCCAAGTGATTTTTCACAGTGCCCAGCAAAGGTTTATACCAACAAAAAGGAAGGACGGTAAAAAGAGGGAAAATCGACCGTGGATATCTAAGGAAATAAGGGAGAGTATCAAATTGAAGGAAAAAACATACAAAGTAGCAAAGATCAGTGGGAGACTAGAGGACTGGGAAATCTTTAGGGGGCAACAGAAAGTTACTAAAAAAGCTATAAAGAAGAGTAAGATAGATTATGAGAGGAAACTTGCTCAGAATATAAAAACAGATAGTAAAAGTTTCTACAAATACATAAAACAAAAAAGAGTGGCTAAGGTCAATATTGGTCCTTTAGAGGATGAGGAGGGAGATTTAATAATGGGAGATGAGGAAATGGCTGAGGAACTGAACAGGTTTTTTGGGTCGGTCTTCACAGTGGAAGACACAAATAACATGCCAGTGACTGATGGAAATGAGGCTATGACAGGTGAGGACCTGGAGAGGATGGATATCACCAAGGAGGTAGTGATGGGCAAGCTGATGGGGCTAAAGGTAGACAAGTCTCCTGGACCTGATGGAATGCATCCCAGAGTGCTAAAAGAGATGGCTAGGGAAATTGCAAATGCACTAGTGATAATTTACCAAAATTCACTAGACTCTGGGGTGGTCCCGGCGGATTGGAAATTAGCAAACGTGACACCACTGTTTAAAAAAGGAGGTAGGCAGAAAGCGGGTAATTATAGGCCAGTGAGCTTAACTTCGGTAGTAGGGAAGATGCTGGAATCTATCAACAAGGAAGAAATAGCGAGGCATCTGGATGGAAATTGTCCCATTGGACAGACGCAGCAGGGGTTCATAAAGGGCAGGTCATGCCTAACTAATTTAGTGGAATATTTTGAGGACATTAACAGTGCGGCAGATAACAGGGAGCCAATGGATGTGGTATATCTGGATTTCCAGAAAGCCTTTGACAAGGTGCCACACAAAAGGTTGTTGCATAAGATAAAGATGCATGGCATTAAGGGTAAAGTAGTAGCATGGATAGAGGATTGGTTAATTAATAGAAAGCAAAGAGTGGGGATTAATGGGTGCTTCTCTGGTTGGCAATCAGTAGCTAGTGGTGTCCCTCAGGGATCAGTGTTGGGCCCACAATTGTTCACAATTTACATAGATGATTTGGAGTTGGGGACCAAGGGCAATGTGTCCAAGTTTGCAGATGATACTAAGATTAGTGGTAAAGCAAAAAGTGCAGAGGATACTGGAAATCTGCAGAGGGATTTGAATAAACCAAGTGAATGGGCTAGGGTCTGGCAGATGGAATACAATTTTGACAAATGTGAGGTTATCCATTTTGGTAGGAATAACAGCAAAAAGGATTATTATTTAAATGATAAAATATTAAAACATGCTGCTGTGCAGAGAGACCTGGGTGTGCTAGTCCAGGTGTTAGTGAGGCCACACCTGGAGTATTGTGTTCAGTTTTGAGAAAGGACTTGAGAAAGGACGTACTGGCACTGGAGGGTGTGCAGAGGAGATTCACTAGGTTAATCCCAGACCTGAAGGGGTTGGATTACGAGGAGAGGTTGAGTAGACTGGGACTGTACTCGTTGGAATTTAGAAGGAGGAGGGGGGATCTTATAGAAACATATAAGATTATGAAGGGAATAGATAGGATAGATGCGGGCAGGTTGTTTCCACTGGCGGGTGAAAGCAGACCTAGGGGGCATAGCCTCAAAATAAGGGGAAGTAGATTTAGGACTGAGTTTAGGAGGAACTTCTTCACCCAAAGGGTTGTGAATCTATGGAATTCCGTGCCCAGTGAAGCAGTAGAGGCTCCTTCATTAAATGTTTTTAAGATAAAGATAGATAGTTTTTTGAAGAATAAAGGGATTAAGGCTTATGGTGTTCGGGCCGGAAAGTGGAGCTGAGTCCACAAAAGATCAGCCATGATCTCATTGAATGGTGGAGCAGGCTCGAGGGGCCAGATGGCCTACTCCTGCTCCTAGTTCTTATGTTCTTATGTCACCCCTCAACCTCCGTCGTTCCAGTGAGAACTGAGTTTATCCAACCTCTACTCATAGCTAATGCCCTCCATACCAGGCAACATTCTGGTAAATCTCTTCTGCACCCTCTCTAAAGCCTCCTCATCCTTCTGGTAGTGTGGCGACCAGAATTGAACACTATACTCCAAGTGTGGCCTAACTAAGGTTCTATACAGCTGCAACATGACTTGCCAATTCTTATACTCAATGCCCCGGCCAATGAAGGCAAGCATGCCGTATGCCTTCTTGACTACCCTCTCCACCTGTGTTGTCAAGTTCCAACATTTGAAGAACCTATTACTCGGGTCCTAATTGATTCCATGCGACCCCTTCCTGAAACCAAAAGTGGGAATCAGTATCTGTTGCCCGGAATGGGTGTGTCTACTGGATTTCCAGAGGCCATTCCATTCGGAAACATTACAGCTAAGAGGGTTGGAGGAGAGTTGATTAATATTTTAGCAGGTACGGACTAGAAAAGAAATCCAATCACATCAAGGATCCAATTTTCTGTCAAAGTTACTCAGGTAAGTTCTGGATAGCTTTGGAGTGAAGCAATTTAACTTAACTGTGTATCATTCAGAATCACAGGGAGCATCAGAAAGGTGGCATCAAACTTTAAAGATCATGTTGCGGGCTGATAGTCAGGATTATCCAGAGGATTGGGATAAAGGAATTCCATTTGAATTTTTTCTTCTGAATTTACAGTGCAGAAGGAGACCATTCGGCCCATCGAGTCTACACCGGCCCTTGGAAAGAGCATCCTACCCAAGCCCACACCTCCACCCTATCCCTGTAACCCTCTAAGGGCAATTTTGGACACGATGGGCAATTTAACACTGCCAATCTACCTGATCTGCACATCTTTGGACTGTGGGAGGAAACCGGAGCACCCGGAGGAAACCCACGCACACACGAGGAGGACGTGCAGACTCCGCACAGACAGTCACCCAAGCCGGAATGGAACCTGGGACCCTGGAGCTGTGAGGCAGCAGTGCTAACCAATGTGCCACCCACCATTTGCAATTTGGAATGCACCTGTTGAATCAGGGGTCCTGGTCTGGTATTCGAGCAAATGTTGGGCTCTGGTCTGGGATTGCAATGAACGGGGCTGATTGGCCGGTGCTGGATTTCGGCTCCCGCCAGGCTGCTGTCGGAGTGCCCACCTCGATGAAGGTGCTGTCTGTTCCTCGGTGGAGATCTCCTGGTGATGCACCGCAATGGTGGAGTCCAATTCATGGTTCTGATCAGGTTTGCTGCTCTCCCTCAATCTTTCTTCCTCCTCTACCGTCCCATTCTTCCTGTCCGAGTGCAGGTCCGGGGTAGTAAGGCCCTGGGCGTCAGTGGCTTCAGGGAAACTCTCACTGAACATCTAGGAGAGGGCACACAATCCATTATACAAGCTGGGTATCCAGAGCCCCGCACCCTCGGGACGCAGACTGTGCCACGGAGGGCCGAAGGTCATCTGGAGCGCTGACACTAGAGCAGCGCAAAGTGAACAGACTGGCTAAACCAGAGGGGGGGGGGGGGGAAGACGGCTGGCGCTTGGGTCCGAGCCAGCTAAAGGTTGTTAATGGAGAAGGCGATTAAATAGAAGATATAAACAGAAAATGCTGGAGAAACACAGCAGGTCTAAACAGTGTGTGTATAGAGAGAGAAACAGAATTCACGCTTCGAGTCTGGATCACACTTCAGAAACTGTCCCTCTCTCCACAGACTCTGTCTCAGTTCCTCGCTCTGTCCCTCTCTCCGCAGACTCTGTCTCAGTTCCTCGCTGTCCTCTCTCCGCAGACTCTGTCTCAGTTCCTCGCTCTGTCCCTCTCTCCGCAGACTCTGTCTCAGTTCCTCGCTGTCCTCTCTCCGCAGACTCTGTCTCAGTTCCTCGCTCTGTCCCTCTCTCCACAGACTCTGTTTCAGTTCCTCGCTCTGTCCCTCTCTCCGCAGACTCTGTCTCAGTTCCTCGCTCTGTCCCTCTCTCCACAGACTGTGTCTCAGTTCCTCGCTCTGTCCCTCTCTCCAAAGACTCTGTCTCAGTTCCTCGCTCTGTCCCTCTCTCCACAGACTCTGTCTCAGTTCCTCGCTCTGTCCTCTCTCCGCAGACTCTGTCTCAGTTCCTCGTTCCATCCTCTCTCCACAGACTCTGTCTCAGTTCCTCGCTCTGTCCCTCTCTCCGCAGACTCTGTCTCAGTTCCTCGCTGTCCTCTCTCCGCAGACTCTGTCTCAGTTCCTCGCTCTGTCCTCTCTCCACAGACTCTGTCTCAGTTCCTCGCTCTGTCCCTCTCTCCACAGACTCTGTTTCAGTTCCTCGCTCTGTCCCTCTCTCCGCAGACTCTGTCTCAGTTCCTCGCTCTGTCCTCTCTCCACAGACTGTGTCTCAGTTCCTCGCTCTGTCCCTCTCTCCACAGACTCTGTCTCAGTTCCTCGCTCTGTCCCTCTCTCCACAGACTGTCTCAGTTCCTCGCTCTGTCCTCTCTCCGCAGACTCTGTCTCAGTTCCTCGTTCCATCCTCTCTCCACAGACTCTGTCTCAGTTCCTCGCTGTGTCCTCTCTCCAGAGACTCTGTCTCAGTTCCTCGCTCTGTCCTCTCTCCACAGACTCTGTCTCAGTTCCTCGCTCTGTCCTCTCACCACAGACTCTGTCTCAGTTCCTCGCTCTGTCCTCTCTCCACATACTCTGTCTCAGTTCCTCGCTCTGTCCTCTCTCCGCAGACTCTGCCTCAGTTCCTCGCTCTGTCCCTCTCTCCACAGACTGTCTCAGTTCCTCGCTCTGTCCTCTCTCCGCAGACTCTGTCTCAGTTCCTCGCTCTGTCCCTCTCTCCACAGACTCTGTCTCAGTTCCTCGCTCTGTCCTGTCCCCACAGACTCTGTCTCAGTTCCTCGCTCTGTCCTCTCACCACAGGCTCCGTCTCAGTTCCTCGCTCTGTCCCTTTCTCCACAGACTGTGTCTCAGTTCCTCGCTCTGTCCCTCTCTCCGCAGACTCTGTCTCAGTTCCTCGCTCTGTCCTCTCTCCACAGACTGTCTCAGTTCCTCGCTCTGTCCTCTCTCCACAGACTGTCTCAGTTCCTCGCTCTGTCCCTCTCTCCACAGACTCTGTCTCAGTTCCTCGCTCTGTCCTCTCACCACAGGCTCCGTCTCAGTTCCTCGCTCTGTCCCTTTCTCCACAGACTGTGTCTCAGTTCCTCGCTCTGTCCCTCTCTCCGCAGACTCTGTCTCAGTTCCTCGCTCTGTCCTCTCTCCACAGACTGTCTCAGTTCCTCGCTCTGTCCTCTCTCCACAGACTGTCTCAGTTCCTCGCTCTGTCCCTCTCTCCACAGACTGTCTCAGTTCCTCGCTCTGTCCTCTCTCCACAGGCTCCGTCTCAGTTCCTCGCTCTGTCCTCTCTCCGCAGACTCTGTCTCAGTTCCTCGCTCTGTCCTCTCTCCACAGACTCTGTCTCAGTTCCTCGCTCTGTCCTCTCTCCGCAGACTCCGTCTCAGTTCCTCGTTCCATCCGCTCTCCACAGACTCTGTCTCAGTTCCTCGCTCTGTCCTCTCTCCGCAGACTCTGTCTCAGTTCCTCGCTCTGTCCCTCTCTCCACAGACTCTGTCTCAGTTCCTCGCTCTGTCCCTCTCTCCACAGACTCTGTCTCAGTTCCTCGCTCTGTCCTCTCTCCGTAGACTCTGTCTCAGTTCCTCGCTCTGTCCTCTCTCCACAGACTCTGTCTCAGTTCCTCGCTCTGTCCTCTCACCACAGACTCTGTTTCAGTTCCTCGCTCTGTCCTCTCTCCACAGACTCTGTCTCAGTTCCTCGCTGTGTCCTCTCTCCACAGACTCGGTCTCAGTTCCTCGCTCTGTCCCTCTCCACAGACTCTGTCTCAGTTCCTCGCTCTGTCCTCTCACCACAGACTCTGTCTCAGTTCCTCGCTCTGTCCTCTCTCCACAGACTCTGTCTCAGTTCCTCGCTCTGTCCCTCTCTCCACAGACTGTCTCAGTTCCTCGCTCTGTCCTCTCTCCACAGACTCCGTCTCAGTTCCTCGCTCTGTCCTCTCACCACAGACTGTGTCTCAGTTCCTCGCTCTATGCTCTCCCCACAGACTCTGTCTCAGTTCCTCGCTCTGTCCCTCTCTCCACAGACTGTCTCAGTTCCTCGCTCTGTCCCTCTCTCCACAGACTCTGTCTCAGTTCCTCGCTCTGTCCTCTCTCCACAGACTCTGTCTCAGTTTCTCGCTCTGTCCCTCTCTCCACAGACTCTGTCTCAGTTCCTCGCTCTGTCCCTCTCTCCGCAGACTCTGTCTCAGTTCCTCGGTGTCCTCTCTCCACAGACTGTGTCTCAGTTCCTCGCTCTATGCTCTCCCCACAGACTCTGTCTCAGTTCCTCGCTCTGTCCCTCTCTCCACAGACTGTCTCAGTTCCTCGCTCTGTCCCTCTCTCCACAGACTCTGTCTCAGTTCCTCGCTCTGTCCTCTCTCCACAGACTCTGTCTCAGTTCCTCGCTCTGTCCCTCTCTCCACAGACTCCATCTCAGTTCCTCGCTCTGTCCCTCTCTCCACAGACTCTGTCTCAGTTCCTCGCTCTGTCCTCTCTCCGTAGACTCTGTCTCAGTTCCTCGCTCTGTCCCTCTCTCCACAGACTCTGTCTCAGTTCCTCGCTCTGTCCTCTCTCCGCAGACTCTGTCTCAGTTCCTCGCTCTGTCCCTCTCTCCGCAGACTCTGTCTCAGTTCCTCGCTCTGTCCTCTCTCCGCAGACTCTGTCTCAGTTCCTCGCTCTGTCCTCTCTCCACAGACTCTGTCTCAGTTCCTCGCTCTGTCCTCTCTCCGCAGACTCTGTCTCAGTTCCTCGCTCTGTCCTCTCTCCGCAGACTCTGTCTAGGTTCCTCGCTCTGTCCTGTCCCCACAGACTCTGTCTCAGTTCCTCGCTCTGTCCTCTCACCACAGACTCCGTCTCAGTTCCTCGCTCTGTCCCTCTCTCCACAGACTCTGTCTCAGTTCCTCGCTCTGTCCTCTCTCCGCAGACTCTGTCTAGGTTGCTCGCTCTGTCCTGTCCCCACAGACTCTGTCTCAGTTCCTCGCTCTGTCCTCTCACCACAGACTCCGTCTCAGTTCCTCGCTCTGTCCCTCTCTCCACAGACTGTGTCTCAGTTCCTCGCTCTGTCCCTCTCCCCACAGACTCCGTCTCAGGTCCTCGCTCTGTCCCTCTCTCCGCAGACTGTCTCAGATCCTCGCTCTGTCTTCTCTCCGCAGACTCCGTCTAAGTTCCTCGCTCTGTCCTCTCTCCACAGACTGTCTCAGTTCCTCGCTGTGTCCTCTCTCCACAGACTCGGTCTCAGTTCCTCGCTCTGTCCCTCTCACCACAGACTCTGTCTCAGTTCCTCGCTCTGTCCATCTCTCCAGAGACTGTGTCTCAGTTCCTCGCTCTGTCCCTCTCACCACAGACACTGTCTCAGTTCCTCGCTCTGTCCCTCTCTCCACAGACTCTGTCTCAGTTCCTCGCTCTGTCCTCTCTCCACAGACTCTGTCTCAGTTCCTCGCTCTGTCCTTTCTCCGCAGACTCTGTCTCAGTTCCTCGCTCTGTCCTCTCTCCACAGACTGTGTCTCAGTTCCTCGCTCTGTCCCTCTCTCCACAGACTCTGTCTCAGTTCCTCGCTCTGTCCCTCTCTCCACAGACTGTGTCTCAGTTCCTCGCTCTGTCCTCTCTCCGCAGACTCTGTCTCAGTTCCTCGCTCTGTTCCTCTCTCCGCAGACTCTGTCTCAGTTCCTCGCTCTGTCCTCTCTCCACAGACTGTCTCAGTTCCTCGCTCTGTCCCTCTCTCCACAGACTGTCTCAGTTCCTCGCTCTGTCCTCTCTCCACAGGCTCCGTCTCAGTTCCTCGCTCTGTCCTCTCTCCGCAGACTCTGCCTCAGTTCCTCGCTCTGTCCTCTCTCCACAGACTCCGTCTCAGTTCCTCGCTCTGTCCCTCTCTCCACAGTCTCTGTCTCAGTTCCTCGCTCTGTCCTTTCTCCGCAGACTCTGTCTCAGTTCCTCGCTCTATCCTCTCCCCACAGACTCTGTCTCAGTTCCTCGCTCTGTCCTCTCTCCGCAGACTCTGTCTCAGTTCCTCGCTCTGTCCTCTCTTCACAGACTCTGTCTCAGTTCCTCGCTCTGTTCCTCTCTCCACAGACTCTGTCTCAGTTCCTCGCTCTGTCCCTCTCTCCGCAGACTCTGTCTCAGTTCCTCGCTGTGTCCTCTCTCCACAGACTGTGTCTCAGTTCCTCGCTCTATGCTCTCCCCACAGACTCTGTCTCAGTTCCTCGCTCTGTCCCTCTCTCCACAGACTCTGTCTCAGTTCCTCGCTCTGTCCTCTCACCACAGACTCTGTCTCAGTTCCTCGCTCTGTCCCCCTCTCCACAGACTCTGTCTCAGTTCCTCGCTCTGTCCCTCTCTCCACAGACTCTGTCTCAGTTCCTCGCTCTGTCCCTCTCTCCACAGACTCCATCTCAGTTCCTCGCTCTGTCCCTCTCTCCGCAGACTCTGTCTCAGTTCCTCGCTGTGTCCTCTCTCCACAGACTCCGTCTCAGTTCCTCGCTCTGTCCCTCTCTCCACAGACTCTGTCTCAGTTCCTCGCTCTGTCCCTCTCTCCACAGACTGTCTCAGTTCCTCGCTCTGTCCTCTCTACACAGACTCTGTCTCAGTTCCTCGCTCTGTCCCTCTCTCCACAGACTCCATCTCAGTTCCTCGCTCTGTCCCTCTCTCCGCAGACTGTCTCAGTTCCTCGCTCTGTCCTCTCTCCACAGACTGTGTCTCAGTTCCTCGCTCTGTCCTTTCTCCGTAGACTCTGTCTCAGTTCCTCGCTCTGTCCCTCTCTCCACAGACTCTGCCTCAGTTCCTCGCTCTGTCCTCTCTCCACAGACTCCGTCTCAGTTCCTCGCTCTGTCCCTCTCTCCACAGTCTCTGTCTCAGTTCCTCGCTCTGTCCTCTCTCCACAGACTCTGTCTCAGTTCCTCGCTCTGTCCTCTCTCCGCAGACTCTGTCTCAGTTCCTCGCTCTGTCCTCTCTCCGCAGACTCTGTCTAGGTTCCTCGCTCTGTCCTGTCCCCACAGACTCTGTCTCAGTTCCTCGCTCTGTCCTCTCACCACAGACTCCGTCTCAGTTCCTCGCTCTGTCCCTCTCTCCACAGACTCTGTCTCAGTTCCTCGCTCTGTCCTCTCTCCGCAGACTCTGTCTAGGTTGCTCGCTCTGTCCTGTCCCCACAGACTCTGTCTCAGTTCCTCGCTCTGTCCTCTCACCACAGACTCCGTCTCAGTTCCTCGCTCTGTCCCTCTCTCCACAGACTGTGTCTCAGTTCCTCGCTCTGTCCCTCTGCCCACAGACTCCGTCTCAGGTCCTCGCTCTGTCCCTCTCTCCGCAGACTGTCTCAGATCCTCGCTGTCTTCTCTCCGCAGACTCCGTCTCAGTTCCTCGCTCTGTCCTCTCTCCACAGACTGTCTCAGTTCCTCGCTGTGTCCTCTCTCCACAGACTCGGTCTCAGTTCCTCGCTCTGTCCCTCTCACCACAGACTCTGTCTCAGTTCCTCGCTCTGTCCATCTCTCCAGAGACTGTGTCTCAGTTCCTCGCTCTGTCCCTCTCACCACAGACACTGTCTCAGTTCCTCGCTCTGTCCCTCTCTCCACAGACTCTGTCTCAGTTCCTCGCTCTGTCCTTTCTCCGCAGACTCTGTCTCAGTTCCTCGCTCTGTCCTCTCTCCACAGACTGTGTCTCAGTTCCTCGCTCTGTCCCTCTCTCCACAGACTCTGTCTCAGTTCCTCGCTCTGTCCTCTCTCCGCAGACTCTGTCTCAGTTCCTCGCTCTGTCCTCTCTCCACAGACTGTCTCAGTTCCTCGCTCTGTCCCTCTCTCCACAGACTGTCTCTGTTCCTCGCTCTGTCCTCTCTCCACAGGCTCCGTCTCAGTTCCTCGCTCTGTCCTCTCTCCGCAGACTCTGCCTCAGTTCCTCGCTCTGTCCTCTCTCCACAGACTCCGTCTCAGTTCCTCGCTCTGTCCCTCTCTCCACAGTCTCTGTCTCAGTTCCTCGCTCTGTCCTTTCTCCGTAGACTCTGTCTCAGTTCCTCGCTCTATCCTCTCCCCACAGACTCTGTCTCAGTTCCTCGCTCTGTCCTCTCTCCGCAGACTCTGTCTCAGTTCCTCGCTCTGTCCTCTCTCCGCAGACTCTGTCTAGGTTCCTCGCTCTGTCCTGTCCCCACAGACTCTGTCTCAGTTCCTCGCTCTGTCCTCTCACCACAGACTCCGTCTCAGTTCCTCGCTCTGTCCCTCTCTCCACAGACTGTGTCTCAGTTCCTCGCTCTATGCTCTCCCCCCAGACTCTGTCTCAGTTCCTCGCTCTGTCCCTCTCTCCACAGACTGTCTCAGTTCCTCGCTCTGTCCCTCTCTCCACAGACTCTGTCTCAGTTCCTCGCTCTGTCCTCTCTCCGCAGACTCTGTCTCAGTTCCTCGCTCTGTCCTCTCTCCACAGACTCTGTCTCAGTTCCTCGCTCTGTCCTCTCTCCGCAGACTCTGTCTCAGTTCCTCGCTCTGTCCTCTCTCCGCAGACTCTGTCTAGGTTCCTCGCTCTGTCCTGTCCCCACAGACTCTGTCTCAGTTCCTCGCTCTGTCCTCTCACCACAGACTCCGTCTCAGTTCCTCGCTCTGTCCCTCTCTCCACAGACTCTGTCTCAGTTCCTCGCTCTGTCCTCTCTCCGCAGACTCTGTCTAGGTTGCTCGCTCTGTCCTGTCCCCACAGACTCTGTCTCAGTTCCTCGCTCTGTCCTCTCACCACAGACTCCGTCTCAGTTCCTCGCTCTGTCCCTCTCTCCACAGACTGTGTCTCAGTTCCTCGCTCTGTCCCTCTCCCCACAGACTCCGTCTCAGGTCCTCGCTCTGTCCCTCTCTCCGCAGACTGTCTCAGATCCTCGCTCTGTCTTCTCTCCGCAGACTCCGTCTAAGTTCCTCGCTCTGTCCTCTCTCCACAGACTGTCTCAGTTCCTCGCTGTGTCCTCTCTCCACAGACTCGGTCTCAGTTCCTCGCTCTGTCCCTCTCACCACAGACTGTCTCAGTTCCTCGCTCTGTCCATCTCTCCAGAGACTGTGTCTCAGTTCCTCGCTCTGTCCCTCTCACCACAGACACTGTCTCAGTTCCTCGCTCTGTCCCTCTCTCCACAGACTCTGTCTCAGTTCCTCGCTCTGTCCTCTCTCCACAGACTCTGTCTCAGTTCCTCGCTCTGTCCTTTCTCCGCAGACTCTGTCTCAGTTCCTCGCTCTGTCCTCTCTCCACAGACTGTGTCTCAGTTCCTCGCTCTGTCCCTCTCTCCACAGACTCTGTCTCAGTTCCTCGCTCTGTCCCTCTCTCCACAGACTGTGTCTCAGTTCCTCGCTCTGTCCTCTCTCCGCAGACTCTGTCTCAGTTCCTCGCTCTGTTCCTCTCTCCGCAGACTCTGTCTCAGTTCCTCGCTCTGTCCTCTCTCCACAGACTGTCTCAGTTCCTCGCTCTGTCCCTCTCTCCACAGACTGTCTCAGTTCCTCGCTCTGTCCTCTCTCCACAGGCTCCGTCTCAGTTCCTCGCTCTGTCCTCTCTCCGCAGACTCTGCCTCAGTTCCTCGCTCTGTCCTCTCTCCACAGACTCCGTCTCAGTTCCTCGCTCTGTCCCTCTCTCCACAGTCTCTGTCTCAGTTCCTCGCTCTGTCCTTTCTCCGCAGACTCTGTCTCAGTTCCTCGCTCTATCCTCTCCCCACAGACTCTGTCTCAGTTCCTCGCTCTGTCCTCTCTCCGCAGACTCTGTCTCAGTTCCTCGCTCTGTCCTCTCTTCACAGACTCTGTCTCAGTTCCTCGCTCTGTTCCTCTCTCCACAGACTCTGTCTCAGTTCCTCGCTCTGTCCCTCTCTCCGCAGACTCTGTCTCAGTTCCTCGCTGTGTCCTCTCTCCACAGACTGTGTCTCAGTTCCTCGCTCTATGCTCTCCCCACAGACTCTGTCTCAGTTCCTCGCTCTGTCCCTCTCTCCACAGACTGTCTCAGTTCCTCGCTCTGTCCCTCTCTCCACAGACTCCATCTCAGTTCCTCGCTCTGTCCCTCTCTCCGCAGACTCTGTCTCAGTTCCTCGCTGTGTCCTCTCTCCACAGACTCCGTCTCAGTTCCTCGCTCTGTCCCTCTCTCCACAGACTCTGTCTCAGTTCCTCGCTCTGTCCCTCTCTCCACAGACTGTCTCAGTTCCTCGCTCTGTCCTCTCTCCACAGACTCTGTCTCAGTTCCTCGCTCTGTCCCTCTCTCCACAGACTCCATCTCAGTTCCTCGCTCTGTCCCTCTCTCCGCAGACTGTCTCAGTTCCTCGCTCTGTCCTCTCTCCACAGACTGTGTCTCAGTTCCTCGCTCTGTCCTTTCTCCGTAGACTCTGTCTCAGTTCCTCGCTCTGTCCCTCTCTCCACAGACTGTGTCTCAGTTCCTCGCTCTATCCTCTCCCCACAGACTCTGTCTCAGTTCCTCGCTCTGTCCCTCTCTCCACAGACTCTGTCTCAGTTCCTCGCTCTGTCCCTCTCTCCACAGACTGTGTCTCAGTTCCTCGCTCTATCCTCTCCCCACAGACTCTGTCTCAGTTCCTCGCTCTGTCCCCCTCTCCGCAGACTCTGTCTCAGTTCCTCGCTCTGTCCTCTCTCCGCAGACTCTGTCTCAGTTCCTCGCTCTGTGCTCTCTCCGCAGACTCTGTCTAGGTTCCTCGCTCTGTCCTGTCCCCACAGACTCTGTCTCAGTTCCTCGCTCTGACCTCTCACCACAGACTCCGTCTCAGTTCCTCGCTCTGTCCCTCTCTCCACAGACTGTGTCTCAGTTCCTCGCTCTGTCCCTCTCTCCACAGACTCTGTCTCAGTTCCTCGCTCTGTCCTCTCTCCGCAGACTCTGTCTAGGTTCCTCGCTCTGTCCTGTCCCCACAGACTCTGTCTCAGTTCCTCGCTCTGTCCTCTCACCACAGACTCCGTCTCAGTTCCTCGCTCTGTCCCTCTCTCCACAGACTGTGTCTCAGTTCCTCGCTCTGTCCCTCTCTCCACAGACTGTTTCAGTTCCTCGCTCTGTCCCTCTCTCCACAGACTCTGTCTCAGTTCCTCGCTCTGTCCTCTCACCACAGACTCTATCTCAGTTCCTCGCTCTGTCCCTCTCTCCACAAACTCTGTCTCAGTTCCTCGCTCTGTCCCTCTCTCCACAGACTCCATCTCAGTTCCTCGCTCTGTCCCTCTCTCCGCAGACTCCGTCTCAGTTCCTCGCTCTGTCCCTCTCTCCACAGACTCTGTCTCAGTTCCTCGCTCTGTCCTCTCTCCGTAGACTCTGTCTCAGTTCCTCGCTCTGTCCCTCTCTCCACAGACTGTCTCAGTTCCTCGCTCTGTCCTCTCTCCACAGACTGTGTCTCAGTTCCTCGCTCTGTCCTTTCTCCGTAGACTCTGTCTCAGTTCCTCGCTCTGTCCCTCTCTCCACAGACTGTGTCTCAGTTCCTCGCTCTATCCTCTCCCCACAGACTCTGTCTCAGTTCCTCGCTCTTTCCTCTCTCCGCAGACTCTGTCTCAGTTCCTCGCTCTGTCCTCTCTCCGCAGACTCTGTCTCAGTTCCTCGCTCTGTGCTCTCTCCACAGACTCTGTCTCAGTTCCTCGCTCTGTCCTCTCTCCGCAGACTCTGTCTCAGTTCCTCGCTCTGTCCTCTCTCCGCAGACTCTGTCTAGGTTGCTCGCTCTGTCCTGTCCCCACAGACTCTGTCTCAGTTCCTCGCTCTGTCCTCTCACCACAGACTCCGTCTCAGTTCCTCGCTCTGTCCCTCTCTCCACAGACTGTGTCTCAGTTCCTCGCTCTGTCCCTCTCCCCACAGACTCCGTCTCAGTTCCTCGCTCTGTCCCTCTCTCCGCAGACTGTCTCAGATCCTCGCTCTGTCTTCTCTCCGCAGACTCCGTCTCAGTTCCTCGCTCTGTCCTCTCTCCGCAGACTCTGTCTCAGTTCCTCGCTCTGTCCTCTCTCCACAGACTGTCTCAGTTCCTCGCTGTGTCCTCTCTCCACAGACTCGGTCTCAGTTCCTCGCTCTGTCCCTCTCACCACAGACTCTGTCTCAGTTCCTCGCTCTGTCCCTCTCTCCACAGACTGTGTCTCAGTTCCTCGCTCTGTCCCTCTCACCACAGACACTGTCTCAGTTCCTCGCTCTGTCCCTCTCTCCACAGACTCTGTCTCAGTTCCTCGCTCTGTCCTCTCTCCACAGACTCTGTCTCAGTTCCTCGCTCTGTCCTCTCTCCACAGACTGTGTCTCAGTTCCTCGCTCTGTCCCTCTCTCCACAGACTCTGTCTCAGTTCCTCGCTCTGTCCCTCTCTCCACAGACTGTGTCTCAGTTCCTCGCTCTGTCCTCTCTCCGCAGACTCTGTCTCAGTTCCTCGCTCTGTTCCTCTCTCCGCAGACTCTGTCTCAGTTCCTCGCTCTGTCCTCTCTCCACAGACTGTCTCAGTTCCTCGCTCTGTCCCTCTCTCCGCAGACTGTCTCAGTTCCTCGCTCTGTCCCTCTCTCCACAGACTCTGTCTCAGTTCCTCGCTCTGTCCCTCTCTCCACAGACTCCATCTCAGTTCCTCGCTCTGTCCTCTCTCCGCAGACTCCATCTCAGTTCCTCGCTCTGTCCCTCTCTCCACAGACTCCATCTCAGTTCCTCGCTCTGTCCTCTCACCACAGACTCTGTCTCAGTTCCTCGCTCTGTCCCTCTCTCCACAGACGGTGTCTCAGTTCCTCGCTCTATCCTCTCCCCACAGACTCTGTCTCAGTTCCTCGCTCTGTCCCTCTCTCCACAGACTCTGTCTCAGTTCCTCGCTCAGTCCTCTCACCACAGACTCCGTCTCAGTTCCTCGCTCTGTCCCTCTCTCCACAGACTGTGTCTCAGTTCCTCGCTCTGTCCCTCTCTCCACAGACTGTCTCAGTTCCTCGCTCTGTCCCTCTCTCCACAGACTCTGTCTCAGTTCCTCGCTCTGTCCTCTCACCACAGACTCTGTCTCAGTTCCTCGCTCTGTCCTGTCCCCACAGACTGTGTCTCAGTTCCTCGCTCTGTCCCTCTCTCCACAGACTCTGTCTCAGTTCCTCGCTCTGTCCCTCTCTCCACAGACTCTATCTCAGTTCGTCGCTCTGTCCTCTCACCACAGACTCTGTCTCAGTTCCTCGCTCTGACCTCTCACCACAGACTCCGTCTCAGTTCCTCGCTCTGTCCCTCTCTCCACAGACTATGTCTCAGTTCCTCGCTCTGTCCCTCTCTCCACAGACTCTGTCTCAGTTCCTCGCTCTGTCCTCTCTCCGCAGACTCTGTCTAGGTTCCTCGCTCTCTCCTGTCCCCACAGACTCTGTCTCAGTTCCTCGCTCTGTCCTCTCACCACAGACTCCGTCTCAGTTCCTCGCTCTGTCCCTCTCTCCACAGACTGTGTCTCAGTTCCTCGCTCTGTCCCTCTCTCCACAGACTGTCTCAGTTCCTCGCTCTGTCCCTCTCTCCACAGACTCTGTCTCAGTTCCTCGCTCTGTCCTCTCACCACAGACTCTATCTCAGTTCCTCGCTCTGTCCCTCTCTCCACAGACTCTGTCTCAGTTCCTCGCTCTGTCCCTCTCTCCACAGACTCCATCTCAGTTCCTCGCTCTGTCCCTCTCTCCGCAGACTCTGTCTCAGTTCCTCGCTGTGTCCTCTCTCCACAGACTCCGTCTCAGTTCCTCGCTCTGTCCCTCTCTCCACAGACTCTGTCTCAGTTCCTCGCTCTGTCCTCTCTCCGTAGACTCTGTCTCAGTTCCTCGCTCTGTCCCTCTCTCCACAGACTGTCTCAGTTCCTCGCTCTGTCCTCTCTCCACAGACTGTGTCTCAGTTCCTCGCTCTGTCCTTTCTCCGTCGACTCTGTCTCAGTTCCTCGCTCTGTCCCTCTTTCCACAGACTCTGTCTCAGTTCCTCGCTCTGTCCTCTCTCCACAGACTCTGTCTCAGTTCCTCGCTCTGTCCTCTCTCCGCAGACTCTGTCTCAGTTCCTCGCTCTGTCCTCTCTCCGCAGACTCTGTCTAGGTTCCTCGCTCTGTCCTCTCTCCGCAGACTCTGTCTCAGTTCCTCGCTCTGTCCTCTCTCCACAGACTCTGTCTCAGTTCCTCGCTCTGTCCTCTCTCCGCAGACTCTGTCTCAGTTCCTCGCTCTGTCCTCTCTCCGCAGACTCTGTCTAGGTTGCTCGCTCTGTCCTGTCCCCACAGACTCTGTCTCAGTTCCTCGCTCTGTCCTCTCACCACAGACTCCGTCTCAGTTCCTCGCTCTGTCCCTCTCTCCACAGACTGTGTCTCAGTTCCTCGCTCTGTCCCTCTCCCCACAGACTCCGTCTCAGTTCCTCGCTCTGTCCCTCTCTCCGCAGACTGTCTCAGATCCTCGCTCTGTCTTCTCTCCGCAGACTCCGTCTCAGTTCCTCGCTCTGTCCTCTCTCCACAGACTGTCTCAGTTCCTCGCTGTGTCCTCTCTCCACAGACTCGGTCTCAGTTCCTCGCTCTGTCCCTCTCACCACAGACTCTGTCTCAGTTCCTCGCTCTGTCCCTCTCTCCACAGACCGTGTCTCAGTTCCTCGCTCTGTCCCTCTCACCACAGACACTGTCTCAGTTCCTCGCTCTGTCCCTCTCTCCACAGACTGTCTCAGTTCCTCGCTCTGTCCTCTCTCCACAGACTCTGTCTCAGTTCCTCGCTCTGTCCTTTCTCCGCAGACTCTGTCTCAGTTCCTCGCTCTGTCCTCTCTCCACAGACTGTGTCTCAGTTCCTCGCTCTGTCCCTCTCTCCACAGACTCTGTCTCAGTTCCTCGCTCTGTCCCTCTCTCCACAGACTGTGTCTCAGTTCCTCGCTCTGTCCTCTCTCCGCAGACTCTGTCTCAGTTCCTCGCTCTGTTCCTCTCTCCGCAGACTCTGTCTCAGTTCCTCGCTCTGTCCTCTCTCCACAGACTGTCTCAGTTCCTCGCTCTGTCCCTCTCTCCACAGACTGTCTCAGTTCCTCGCTCTGTCCTCTCTCCACAGGCTCCGTCTCAGTTCCTCGCTCTGTCCTCTCTCCGCAGACTCTGCCTCAGTTCCTCGCTCTGTCCTCTCTCCACAGACTCCGTCTCAGTTCCTCGCTCTGTCCCTCTCTCCACAGTCTCTGTCTCAGTTCCTCGCTCTGTCCTTTCTCCGCAGACTCTGTCTCAGTTCCTCGCTCTATCCTCTCCCCACAGACTCTGTCTCAGTTCCTCGCTCTGTCCTCTCTCCGCAGACTCTGTCTCAGTTCCTCGCTCTGTCCTCTCTTCACAGACTCTGTCTCAGTTCCTCGCTCTGTCCCTCTCTCCGCAGACTCTGTCTCAGTTCCTCGCTGTGTCCTCTCTCCACAGACTGTGTCTCAGTTCCTCGCTCTATGCTCTCCCCACAGACTCTGTCTCAGTTCCTCGCTCTGTCCCTCTCTCCACAGACTGTCTCAGTTCCTCGCTCTGTCCTCTCACCACAGACTCTGTCTCAGTTCCTCGCTCTGTCCCTCTCTCCACAGACTCTGTCTCAGTTCCTCGCTCTGTCCTCTCACCACAGACTCTGTCTCAGTTCCACGCTCTGTCCCTCTCTCCACAGACTCTGTCTCAGTTCCTCGCTCTGTCCCTCTCTCCACAGACTCTGTCTCAGTTCCTCGCTCTGTCCCTCTCTCCACAGACTCCATCTCAGTTCCTCGCTCTGTCCCTCTCTCCGCAGACTCTGTCTCAGTTCCTCGCTGTGCCCTCTCTCCACAGACTCCGTCTCAGTTCCTCGCTCTGTCCCTCTCTCCACAGACTCTGTCTCAGTTCCTCGCTCTGTCCCTCTCTCCACAGACTGTCTCAGTTCCTCGCTCTGTCCTCTCTCCACAGACTCTGTCTCAGTTCCTCGCTCTGTCCCTCTCTCCACAGACTCCATCTCAGTTCCTCGCTCTGTCCCTCTCTCCGCAGACTCTGTCTCAGTTCCTCGCTGTGTCCTCTCTCCACAGACTCCGTCTCAGTTCCTCGCTCTGTCCCTCTCTCCACAGACTGTCTCAGTTCCTCGCTCTGTCCTCTCTCCACAGACTGTGTCTCAGTTCCTCGCTCTGTCCTTTCTCAGCAGACTCTGTCTCAGTTCCTCGCTCTGTCCCTCTCCACAGACTGTGTCTCAGTTCCTCGCTCTATCCTCTCTCCGCAGACTCTGTCTCAGTTCCTCGCTCAGTCCTCCCTCCGCAGACTCTGTCTAGGTTCCTCGCTCTGTCCTGTCCCCACAGACTCTGTCTCAGTTCCTCGCTCTGACCTCTCACCACAGACTCCGTCTCAGTTCCTCGCTCTGTCCCTCTCTCCACAGACTCTGTCTCAGTTCCTCGCTCTGTCCTCTCTCCGCAGACTCTGTCTAGGTTCCTCGCTCTGTCCTGTCCCCACAGACTCTGTCTCAGTTCCTCGCTCTGTCCTCTCACCACAGACTCAGTCTCAGTTCCTCGCTCTGTCCCTCTCTCCACAGACTGTGTCTCAGTTCCTCGCTCTGTCCCTCTCCCCACAGACTCCGTCTCAGTTCCTCGCTCTGTCCCTCTCTCCGCAGACTGTCTCAGATCCTCGCTCTGTCTTCTCTCCACAGACTCCGTCTCAGTTCCTCGCTCTGTCCTCTCTCCACAGACTGTCTCAGTTCCTCGCTGTGTCCTCTCTCCAAAGACTCGGTCTCAGTTCCTCGCTCTGTCCTCTCCCCACAGACTCTGTCTCAGTTCCTCGCTCTGTCCCTCTCACCACAGACTGTGTCTCAGTTCCTCGCTCTGTCCCTCTCACCACAGACTCTGTCTCAGTTCCTCGCTCTGTCCCTCTCTCCAGACTCTGTCTCAGTTCCTCGCTCTGTCCTCTCTCCGCAGACTCTGTCTCAGTTCCTCGCTCTGTTCCTCTCTCCGCAGACTCTGTCTCAGTTCCTCGCTCTGTCCCTCTCTCCACAGACTGTCTCAGTTCCTCGCTCTGTCCTCTCTCCACAGGCTCCGTCTCAGTTCCTCGCTCTGTCCTCTCTCCGCAGACTCTGCCTCAGTTCCTCGCTCTGTCCTCTCTCCACGGACTCTGTCTCAGTTCCTCGCTCTGTCCCTCTCTCCACAGACTGTCTCAGATCCTCGCTCTGTCCTCTCTCCACAGGCTCCGTCTCAGTTCCTCGCTCTGTCCTCTCTCCGCAGACTCTGTCTCAGTTCCTCGCTCTGTCCCTCTCTCCACAGTCTCTGTCTCAGTTCCTCGCTCTGTCCTTTCTCCGCAGACTCTGTCTCAGTTCCTCGCTCTATCCTCTCCCCACAGACTCTGTCTCAGTTCCTCGCTCTGTCCTCTCTTCACAGACTCTGTCTCAGTTCCTCGCTCTGTCCCTCTCCCCACAGACTCTGTCTCAGTTCCTCGCTCTGTCCTCTCTCCGCAGACTCTGTCTCAGTTCCTCGCTGTGTCCTCTCTCCGCAGACTCTGTCTCAGTTCCTCGCTCTGTCCCTCTCTCCACAGACTCTGTCTCAGTTCCTCGCTCAGTCCTCTCACCACAGACTCTGTCTCAGTTCCACGCTCTGTCCCTCTCTCCACAGACTCTGTCTCAGTTCCTCGCTCTGTCCCTCTCTCCACAGACTCTGTTTCAGTTCCTCGCTCTGTCCCTCTCTCCACAGACTCCATCTCAGTTCCTCGCTCTGTCCCTCTCTCCGCAGACTCTGTCTCAGTTCCTCGCTGTGTCCTCTCTCCACAGACTCCGTCTCAGTTCCTCGCTCTGTCCCTCTCTCCACAGACTCTGTCTCAGTTCCTCGCTCTGTCCCTCTCTCCACAGACTGTCTCAGTTCCTCGCTCTGTCCTCTCTCCACAGACTCTGTCTCAGTTCCTCGCTCTGTCCCTCTCTCCACAGACTCCATCTCAGTTCCTCGCTCTGTCCCTCTCTCCGCAGACTCTGTCTCAGTTCCTCGCTGTGTCCTCTCTCCACAGACTCCGTCTCAGTTCCTCGCTCTGTCCCTCTCTCCACAGACTGTCTCAGTTCCTCGCTCTGTCCTCTCTCCACAGACTGTGTCTCAGTTCCTCGCTCTGTCCTTTCTCCGCAGACTCTGTCTCAGTTCCTCGCTCTGTCCCTCTCTCCACAGACTGTGTCTCAGTTCCTCGCTCTATCCTCTCTCCGCAGACTCTGTCTCAGTTCCTCGCTCAGTCCTCTCTCCGCAGACTCTGTCTAGGTTCCTCGCTCTGTCCTGTCCCCACAGACTCTGTCTCAGTTCCTCGCTCTGACCTCTCACCACAGACTCCGTCTCAGTTCCTCGCTCTGTCCCTCTCTCCACAGACTGTGTCTCAGTTCCTCGCTCTGTCCCTCTCTCCACAGACTCTGTCTCAGTTCCTCGCTCTGTCCTCTCTCCGCAGACTCTGTCTAGGTTCCTCGCTCTGTCCTGTCCCCACAGACTCTGTCTCAGTTCCTCGCTCTGTCCTCTCACCACAGACTCAGTCTCAGTTCCTCGCTCTGTCCCACTCTCCACAGACTGTGTCTCAGTTCCTCGCTCTGTCCCTCTCCCCACAGACTCCGTCTCAGTTCCTCGCTCTGTCCCTCTCTCCGCAGACTGTCTCAGATCCTCGCTCTGTCTTCTCTCCACAGACTCCGTCTCAGTTCCTCGCTCTGTCCCTCTCTCCACAGACTCTGTCTCAGTTCCTCGCTCTGTCCTCTCACCACAGACTCTATCTCAGTTCCTCGCTCTGTCCTGTCCCCACAGACTCTGTCTCAGTTCCTCGCTCTGACCTCTCACCACAGACTCCGTCTCAGTTCCTCGCTCTGTCCCTCTCTCCACAGACTATGTCTCAGTTCCTCGCTCTGTCCCTCTCTCCACAGACTCTGTCTCAGTTCCTCGCTCTGTCCTCTCTCCGCAGACTCTGTCTAGGTTCCTCGCTCTGTCCTGTCCCCACAGACTCTGTCTCAGTTCCTCGCTCTGTCCTCTCACCACAGACTCCGTCTCAGTTCCTCGCTCTGTCCCTCTCTCCACAGACTGTGTCTCAGTTCCTCGCTCTGTCCCTCTCTCCACAGACTGTCTCAGTTCCTCGCTCTGTCCCTCTCTCCACAGACTCTGTCTCAGTTCCTCGCTCTGTCCTCTCACCACAGACTCTATCTCAGTTCCTCGCTCTGTCCCTCTCTCCACAGACTCTGTCTCAGTTCCTCGCTCTGTCCCTCTCTCCACAGACTCCATCTCAGTTCCTCGCTCTGTCCCTCTCTCCGCAGACTCTGTCTCAGTTCCTCGCTGTGTCCTCTCTCCACAGACTCCGTCTCAGTTCCTCGCTCTGTCCCTCTCTCCACAGACTCTGTCTCAGTTCCTCGCTCTGTCCTCTCTCCGTAGACTCTGTCTCAGTTCCTCGCTCTGTCCCTCTCTCCACAGACTGTCTCAGTTCCTCGCTCTGTCCTCTCTCCACAGACTGTGTCTCAGTTCCTCGCTCTGTCCTTTCTCCGTAGACTCTGTCTCAGTTCCTCGCTCTGTCCCTCTTTCCACAGACTCTGTCTCAGTTCCTCGCTCTGTCCTCTCTCCACAGACTCTGTCTCAGTTCCTCGCTCTGTCCTCTCTCCGCAGACTCTGTCTCAGTTCCTCGCTCTGTCCTCTCTCCGCAGACTCTGTCTAGGTTCCTCGCTCTGTCCTCTCTCCGCAGACTCTGTCTCAGTTCCTCGCTCTGTCCTCTCTCCACAGACTCTGTCTCAGTTCCTCGCTCTGTCCTCTCTCCGCAGACTCTGTCTCAGTTCCTCGCTCTGTCCTCTCTCCGCAGACTCTGTCTAGGTTGCTCGCTCTGTCCTGTCCCCACAGACTGTGTCTCAGTTCCTCGCTCTGTCCTCTCACCACAGACTCCGTCTCAGTTCCTCGCTCTGTCCCTCTCTCCACAGACTGTGTCTCAGTTCCTCGCTCTGTCCCTCTCCCCACAGACTCCGTCTCAGTTCCTCGCTCTGTCCCTCTCTCCGCAGACTGTCTCAGATCCTCGCTCTGTCTTCTCTCCGCAGACTCCGTCTCAGTTCCTCGCTCTGTCCTCTCTCCACAGACTGTCTCAGTTCCTCGCTGTGTCCTCTCTCCACAGACTCGGTCTCAGTTCCTCGCTCTGTCCCTCTCACCACAGACTCTGTCTCAGTTCCTCGCTCTGTCCCTCTCTCCACAGACTGTGTCTCAGTTCCTCGCTCTGTCCCTCTCACCACAGACACTGTCTCAGTTCCTCGCTCTGTCCCTCTCTCCACAGACTGTCTCAGTTCCTCGCTCTGTCCTCTCTCCACAGACTCTGTCTCAGTTCCTCGCTCTGTCCTTTCTCCGCAGACTCTGTCTCAGTTCCTCGCTCTGTCCTCTCTCCACAGACTGTGTCTCAGTTCCTCGCTCTGTCCCTCTCTCCACAGACTCTGTCTCAGTTCCTCGCTCTGTCCCTCTCTCCACAGACTGTGTCTCAGTTCCTCGCTCTGTCCTCTCTCCACAGACTCCGTCTCAGTTCCTCGCTCTGTCCCTCTCTCCACAGACTGTCTCAGTTCCTCGCTCTGTCCTCTCTCCACAGACTGTGTCTCAGTTCCTCGCTCTGTCCTTTCTCCGCAGACTCTGTCTCAGTTCCTCGCTCTGTCCCTCTCTCCACAGACTGTGTCTCAGTTCCTCGCTCTATCCTCTCTCCGCAGACTCTGTCTCAGTTCCTCGCTCAGTCCTCTCTCCGCAGACTCTGTCTAGGTTCCTCGCTCTGTCCTGTCCCCACAGACTCTGTCTCAGTTCCTCGCTCTGACCTCTCACCACAGACTCCGTCTCAGTTCCTCGCTCTGTCCCTCTCTCCACAGACTGTGTCTCAGTTCCTCGCTCTGTCCCTCTCTCCACAGACTCTGTCTCAGTTCCTCGCTCTGTCCTCTCTCCGCAGACTCTGTCTAGGTTCCTCGCTCTGTCCTCTCTCCGCAGACTCTGTCTAGGTTCCTCGCTCTGTCCTGTCCCCACAGACTCTGTCTCAGTTCCTCGCTCTGTCCTCTCACCACAGACTCAGTCTCAGTTCCTCGCTCTGTCCCTCTCTCCACAGACTGTGTCTCAGTTCCTCGCTCTGTCCCTCTCCCCACAGACTCCGTCTCAGTTCCTCGCTCTGTCCCTCTCTCCGCAGACTGTCTCAGATCCTCGCTCTGTCTTCTCTCCACAGACTCCGTCTCAGTTCCTCGCTCTGTCCTCTCTCCACAGACTGTCTCAGTTCCTCGCCGTGTCCTCTCTCCAAAGACTCGGTCTCAGTTCCTCGCTCTGTCCTCTCCCCACAGACTCTGTCTCAGTTCCTCGCTCTGTCCCTCTCACCACAGACTGTGTCTCAGTTCCTCGCTCTGTCCCTCTCACCACAGACTCTGTCTCAGTTCCTCGCTCTGTCCCTCTCTCCGCAGACTCTGTCTCAGTTCCTCGCTCTGTTCCTCTCTCCGCAGACTCTGTCTCAGTTCCTCGCTCTGTCCCTCTCTCCACAGACTGTCTCAGTTCCTCGCTCTGTCCTCTCTCCACAGGCTCCGTCTCAGTTCCTCGCTCTGTCCTCTCTCCGCAGACTCTGCCTCAGTTCCTCGCTCTGTCCTCTCTCCACGGACTCTGTCTCAGTTCCTCGCTCTGTCCTCTCTCCACAGACTCCGTCTCAGTTCCTCGCTCTGTCCCTCTCTCCACAGTCTCTGTCTCAGTTCCTCGCTCTGTCCTCTCTCCGCAGACTCTGCCTCAGTTCCTCGCTCTGTCCTCTCTCCACGGACTCTGTCTCAGTTCCTCGCTCTGTCCTCTCTCCACAGACTCCGTCTCAGTTCCTCGCTCTGTCCCTCTCTCCACAGTCTCTGTCTCAGTTCCTCGCTCTGTCCTTTCTCCGCAGACTCTGTCTCAGTTCCTCGCTCTGTCCCTCTCCCCACAGACTCTGTCTCAGTTCCTCGCTCTATCCTCTCCCCACACACTCTGTCTCAGTTCCTCGCTCTGTCCTCTCACCACAGACTCTGTTTCAGTTCCTCGCTCTGTCCCTCTCTCCACAGACTGTGTCTCAGTTCCTCGCTCTGTCCCTCTCTCCACAGACTGTCTCAGTTCCTCGCTCTGTCCCTCTCTCCACAGACTCTGTCTCAGTTCCTCGCTCTGTCCTCTCACCACAGACTCTATCTCAGTTCCTCGCTCTGTCCCTCTCTCCACAGACTCTGTCTCAGTTCCTCGCTCTGTCCCTCTCTCCACAGACTCCATCTCAGTTCCTCGCTCTGTCCCTCTCTCCGCAGACTCTGTCTCAGTTCCTCGCTGTGTCCTCTCTCCACAGACTCCGTCTCAGTTCCTCGCTCTGTCCCTCTCTCCACAGACTCTGTCTCAGTTCCTCGCTCTGTCCTCTCTCCGTAGACTCTGTCTCAGTTCCTCGCTCTGTCCCTCTCTCCACAGACTGTCTCAGTTCCTCGCTCTGTCCTCTCTCCACAGACTGTGTCTCAGTTCCTCGCTCTGTCCTTTCTCCGTAGACTCTGTCTCAGTTCCTCGCTCTGTCCCTCTTTCCACAGACTCTGTCTCAGTTCCTCGCTCTGTCCTCTCTCCACAGACTCTGTCTCAGTTCCTCGCTCTGTCCTCTCTCCGCAGACTCTGTCTCAGTTCCTCGCTCTGTCCTCTCTCCGCAGACTCTGTCTAGGTTCCTCGCTCTGTCCTCTCTCCGCAGACTCTGTCTCAGTTCCTCGCTCTGTCCTCTCTCCACAGACTCTGTCTCAGTTCCTCGCTCTGTCCTCTCTCCGCAGACTCTGTCTCAGTTCCTCGCTCTGTCCTCTCTCCGCAGACTCTGTCTAGGTTGCTCGCTCTGTCCTGTCCCCACAGACTCTGTCTCAGTTCCTCGCTCTGTCCTCTCACCACAGACTCCGTCTCAGTTCCTCGCTCTGTCCCTCTCTCCACAGACTGTGTCTCAGTTCCTCGCTCTGTCCCTCTCCCCACAGACTCCGTCTCAGTTCCTCGCTCTGTCCCTCTCTCCGCAGACTGTCTCAGATCCTCGCTCTGTCTTCTCTCCGCAGACTCCGTCTCAGTTCCTCGCTCTGTCCTCTCTCCACAGACTGTCTCAGTTCCTCGCTGTGTCCTCTCTCCACAGACTCGGTCTCAGTTCCTCGCTCTGTCCCTCTCACCACAGACTCTGTCTCAGTTCCTCGCTCTGTCCCTCTCTCCACAGACCGTGTCTCAGTTCCTCGCTCTGTCCCTCTCACCACAGACACTGTCTCAGTTCCTCGCTCTGTCCCTCTCTCCACAGACTGTCTCAGTTCCTCGCTCTGTCCTCTCTCCACAGACTCTGTCTCAGTTCCTCGCTCTGTCCTTTCTCCGCAGACTCTGTCTCAGTTCCTCGCTCTGTCCTCTCTCCACAGACTGTGTCTCAGTTCCTCGCTCTGTCCCTCTCTCCACAGACTCTGTCTCAGTTCCTCGCTCTGTCCCTCTCTCCACAGACTGTGTCTCAGTTCCTCGCTCTGTCCTCTCTCCGCAGACTCTGTCTCAGTTCCTCGCTCTGTTCCTCTCTCCGCAGACTCTGTCTCAGTTCCTCGCTCTGTCCTCTCTCCACAGACTGTCTCAGTTCCTCGCTCTGTCCCTCTCTCCACAGACTGTCTCAGTTCCTCGCTCTGTCCTCTCTCCACAGGCTCCGTCTCAGTTCCTCGCTCTGTCCTCTCTCCGCAGACTCTGCCTCAGTTCCTCGCTCTGTCCTCTCTCCACAGACTCCGTCTCAGTTCCTCGCTCTGTCCCTCTCTCCACAGTCTCTGTCTCAGTTCCTCGCTCTGTCCTTTCTCCGCAGACTCTGTCTCAGTTCCTCGCTCTATCCTCTCCCCACAGACTCTGTCTCAGTTCCTCGCTCTGTCCTCTCTCCGCAGACTCTGTCTCAGTTCCTCGCTCTGTCCTCTCTTCACAGACTCTGTCTCAGTTCCTCGCTCTGTCCCTCTCTCCGCAGACTCTGTCTCAGTTCCTCGCTGTGTCCTCTCTCCACAGACTGTGTCTCAGTTCCTCGCTCTATGCTCTCCCCACAGACTCTGTCTCAGTTCCTCGCTCTGTCCCTCTCTCCACAGACTGTCTCAGTTCCTCGCTCTGTCCTCTCACCACAGACTCTGTCTCAGTTCCTCGCTCTGTCCCTCTCTCCACAGACTCTGTCTCAGTTCCTCGCTCTGTCCTCTCACCACAGACTCTGTCTCAGTTCCACGCTCTGTCCCTCTCTCCACAGACTCTGTCTCAGTTCCTCGCTCTGTCCCTCTCTCCACAGACTCTGTCTCAGTTCCTCGCTCTGTCCCTCTCTCCACAGACTCCATCTCAGTTCCTCGCTCTGTCCCTCTCTCCGCAGACTCTGTCTCAGTTCCTCGCTGTGCCCTCTCTCCACAGACTCCGTCTCAGTTCCTCGCTCTGTCCCTCTCTCCACAGACTCTGTCTCAGTTCCTCGCTCTGTCCCTCTCTCCACAGACTGTCTCAGTTCCTCGCTCTGTCCTCTCTCCACAGACTCTGTCTCAGTTCCTCGCTCTGTCCCTCTCTCCACAGACTCCATCTCAGTTCCTCGCTCTGTCCCTCTCTCCGCAGACTCTGTCTCAGTTCCTCGCTGTGTCCTCTCTCCACAGACTCCGTCTCAGTTCCTCGCTCTGTCCCTCTCTCCACAGACTGTCTCAGTTCCTCGCTCTGTCCTCTCTCCACAGACTGTGTCTCAGTTCCTCGCTCTGTCCTTTCTCAGCAGACTCTGTCTCAGTTCCTCGCTCTGTCCCTCTCCACAGACTGTGTCTCAGTTCCTCGCTCTATCCTCTCTCCGCAGACTCTGTCTCAGTTCCTCGCTCAGTCCTCCCTCCGCAGACTCTGTCTAGGTTCCTCGCTCTGTCCTGTCCCCACAGACTCTGTCTCAGTTCCTCGCTCTGACCTCTCACCACAGACTCCGTCTCAGTTCCTCGCTCTGTCCCTCTCTCCACAGACTCTGTCTCAGTTGCTCGCTCTGTCCTCTCTCCGCAGACTCTGTCTAGGTTCCTCGCTCTGTCCTGTCCCCACAGACTCTGTCTCAGTTCCTCGCTCTGTCCTCTCACCACAGACTCAGTCTCAGTTCCTCGCTCTGTCCCTCTCTCCACAGACTGTGTCTCAGTTCCTCGCTCTGTCCCTCTCCCCACAGACTCCGTCTCAGTTCCTCGCTCTGTCCCTCTCTCCGCAGACTGTCTCAGATCCTCGCTCTGTCTTCTCTCCACAGACTCCGTCTCAGTTCCTCGCTCTGTCCTCTCTCCACAGACTGTCTCAGTTCCTCGCTGTGTCCTCTCTCCAAAGACTCGGTCTCAGTTCCTCGCTCTGTCCTCTCCCCACAGACTCTGTCTCAGTTCCTCGCTCTGTCCCTCTCACCACAGACTGTGTCTCAGTTCCTCGCTCTGTCCCTCTCACCACAGACTCTGTCTCAGTTCCTCGCTCTGTCCCTCTCTCCAGACTCTGTCTCAGTTCCTCGCTCTGTCCTCTCTCCGCAGACTCTGTCTCAGTTCCTCGCTCTGTTCCTCTCTCCGCAGACTCTGTCTCAGTTCCTCGCTCTGTCCCTCTCTCCACAGACTGTCTCAGTTCCTCGCTCTGTCCTCTCTCCACAGGCTCCGTCTCAGTTCCTCGCTCTGTCCTCTCTCCGCAGACTCTGCCTCAGTTCCTCGCTCTGTCCTCTCTCCACGGACTCTGTCTCAGTTCCTCGCTCTGTCCCTCTCTCCACAGACTGTCTCAGATCCTCGCTCTGTCCTCTCTCCACAGGCTCCGTCTCAGTTCCTCGCTCTGTCCTCTCTCCGCAGACTCTGTCTCAGTTCCTCGCTCTGTCCCTCTCTCCACAGTCTCTGTCTCAGTTCCTCGCTCTGTCCTTTCTCCGCAGACTCTGTCTCAGTTCCTCGCTCTATCCTCTCCCCACAGACTCTGTCTCAGTTCCTCGCTCTGTCCTCTCTTCACAGACTCTGTCTCAGTTCCTCGCTCTGTCCCTCTCCCCACAGACTCTGTCTCAGTTCCTCGCTCTGTCCTCTCTCCGCAGACTCTGTCTCAGTTCCTCGCTGTGTCCTCTCTCCGCAGACTCTGTCTCAGTTCCTCGCTCTGTCCCTCTCTCCACAGACTCTGTCTCAGTTCCTCGCTCAGTCCTCTCACCACAGACTCTGTCTCAGTTCCACGCTCTGTCCCTCTCTCCACAGACTCTGTCTCAGTTCCTCGCTCTGTCCCTCTCTCCACAGACTCTGTTTCAGTTCCTCGCTCTGTCCCTCTCTCCACAGACTCCATCTCAGTTCCTCGCTCTGTCCCTCTCTCCGCAGACTCTGTCTCAGTTCCTCGCTGTGTCCTCTCTCCACAGACTCCGTCTCAGTTCCTCGCTCTGTCCCTCTCTCCACAGACTCTGTCTCAGTTCCTCGCTCTGTCCCTCTCTCCACAGACTGTCTCAGTTCCTCGCTCTGTCCTCTCTCCACAGACTCTGTCTCAGTTCCTCGCTCTGTCCCTCTCTCCACAGACTCCATCTCAGTTCCTCGCTCTGTCCCTCTCTCCGCAGACTCTGTCTCAGTTCCTCGCTGTGTCCTCTCTCCACAGACTCCGTCTCAGTTCCTCGCTCTGTCCCTCTCTCCACAGACTGTCTCAGTTCCTCGCTCTGTCCTCTCTCCACAGACTGTGTCTCAGTTCCTCGCTCTGTCCTTTCTCCGCAGACTCTGTCTCAGTTCCTCGCTCTGTCCCTCTCTCCACAGACTGTGTCTCAGTTCCTCGCTCTATCCTCTCTCCGCAGACTCTGTCTCAGTTCCTCGCTCAGTCCTCTCTCCGCAGACTCTGTCTAGGTTCCTCGCTCTGTCCTGTCCCCACAGACTCTGTCTCAGTTCCTCGCTCTGACCTCTCACCACAGACTCCGTCTCAGTTCCTCGCTCTGTCCCTCTCTCCACAGACTGTGTCTCAGTTCCTCGCTCTGTCCCTCTCTCCACAGACTCTGTCTCAGTTCCTCGCTCTGTCCTCTCTCCGCAGACTCTGTCTAGGTTCCTCGCTCTGTCCTGTCCCCACAGACTCTGTCTCAGTTCCTCGCTCTGTCCTCTCACCACAGACTCAGTCTCAGTTCCTCGCTCTGTCCCACTCTCCACAGACTGTGTCTCAGTTCCTCGCTCTGTCCCTCTCCCCACAGACTCCGTCTCAGTTCCTCGCTCTGTCCCTCTCTCCGCAGACTGTCTCAGATCCTCGCTCTGTCTTCTCTCCACAGACTCCGTCTCAGTTCCTCGCTCTGTCCCTCTCTCCACAGACTCTGTCTCAGTTCCTCGCTCTGTCCTCTCACCACAGACTCTATCTCAGTTCCTCGCTCTGTCCTGTCCCCACAGACTCTGTCTCAGTTCCTCGCTCTGACCTCTCACCACAGACTCCGTCTCAGTTCCTCGCTCTGTCCCTCTCTCCACAGACTATGTCTCAGTTCCTCGCTCTGTCCCTCTCTCCACAGACTCTGTCTCAGTTCCTCGCTCTGTCCTCTCTCCGCAGACTCTGTCTAGGTTCCTCGCTCTGTCCTGTCCCCACAGACTCTGTCTCAGTTCCTCGCTCTGTCCTCTCACCACAGACTCCGTCTCAGTTCCTCGCTCTGTCCCTCTCTCCACAGACTGTGTCTCAGTTCCTCGCTCTGTCCCTCTCTCCACAGACTGTCTCAGTTCCTCGCTCTGTCCCTCTCTCCACAGACTCTGTCTCAGTTCCTCGCTCTGTCCTCTCACCACAGACTCTATCTCAGTTCCTCGCTCTGTCCCTCTCTCCACAGACTCTGTCTCAGTTCCTCGCTCTGTCCCTCTCTCCACAGACTCCATCTCAGTTCCTCGCTCTGTCCCTCTCTCCGCAGACTCTGTCTCAGTTCCTCGCTGTGTCCTCTCTCCACAGACTCCGTCTCAGTTCCTCGCTCTGTCCCTCTCTCCACAGACTCTGTCTCAGTTCCTCGCTCTGTCCTCTCTCCGTAGACTCTGTCTCAGTTCCTCGCTCTGTCCCTCTCTCCACAGACTGTCTCAGTTCCTCGCTCTGTCCTCTCTCCACAGACTGTGTCTCAGTTCCTCGCTCTGTCCTTTCTCCGTAGACTCTGTCTCAGTTCCTCGCTCTGTCCCTCTTTCCACAGACTCTGTCTCAGTTCCTCGCTCTGTCCTCTCTCCACAGACTCTGTCTCAGTTCCTCGCTCTGTCCTCTCTCCGCAGACTCTGTCTCAGTTCCTCGCTCTGTCCTCTCTCCGCAGACTCTGTCTAGGTTCCTCGCTCTGTCCTCTCTCCGCAGACTCTGTCTCAGTTCCTCGCTCTGTCCTCTCTCCACAGACTCTGTCTCAGTTCCTCGCTCTGTCCTCTCTCCGCAGACTCTGTCTCAGTTCCTCGCTCTGTCCTCTCTCCGCAGACTCTGTCTAGGTTGCTCGCTCTGTCCTGTCCCCACAGACTGTGTCTCAGTTCCTCGCTCTGTCCTCTCACCACAGACTCCGTCTCAGTTCCTCGCTCTGTCCCTCTCTCCACAGACTGTGTCTCAGTTCCTCGCTCTGTCCCTCTCCCCACAGACTCCGTCTCAGTTCCTCGCTCTGTCCCTCTCTCCGCAGACTGTCTCAGATCCTCGCTCTGTCTTCTCTCCGCAGACTCCGTCTCAGTTCCTCGCTCTGTCCTCTCTCCACAGACTGTCTCAGTTCCTCGCTGTGTCCTCTCTCCACAGACTCGGTCTCAGTTCCTCGCTCTGTCCCTCTCACCACAGACTCTGTCTCAGTTCCTCGCTCTGTCCCTCTCTCCACAGACTGTGTCTCAGTTCCTCGCTCTGTCCCTCTCACCACAGACACTGTCTCAGTTCCTCGCTCTGTCCCTCTCTCCACAGACTGTCTCAGTTCCTCGCTCTGTCCTCTCTCCACAGACTCTGTCTCAGTTCCTCGCTCTGTCCTTTCTCCGCAGACTCTGTCTCAGTTCCTCGCTCTGTCCTCTCTCCACAGACTGTGTCTCAGTTCCTCGCTCTGTCCCTCTCTCCACAGACTCTGTCTCAGTTCCTCGCTCTGTCCCTCTCTCCACAGACTGTGTCTCAGTTCCTCGCTCTGTCCTCTCTCCACAGACTCCGTCTCAGTTCCTCGCTCTGTCCCTCTCTCCACAGACTGTCTCAGTTCCTCGCTCTGTCCTCTCTCCACAGACTGTGTCTCAGTTCCTCGCTCTGTCCTTTCTCCGCAGACTCTGTCTCAGTTCCTCGCTCTGTCCCTCTCTCCACAGACTGTGTCTCAGTTCCTCGCTCTATCCTCTCTCCGCAGACTCTGTCTCAGTTCCTCGCTCAGTCCTCTCTCCGCAGACTCTGTCTAGGTTCCTCGCTCTGTCCTGTCCCCACAGACTCTGTCTCAGTTCCTCGCTCTGACCTCTCACCACAGACTCCGTCTCAGTTCCTCGCTCTGTCCCTCTCTCCACAGACTGTGTCTCAGTTCCTCGCTCTGTCCCTCTCTCCACAGACTCTGTCTCAGTTCCTCGCTCTGTCCTCTCTCCGCAGACTCTGTCTAGGTTCCTCGCTCTGTCCTCTCTCCGCAGACTCTGTCTAGGTTCCTCGCTCTGTCCTGTCCCCACAGACTCTGTCTCAGTTCCTCGCTCTGTCCTCTCACCACAGACTCAGTCTCAGTTCCTCGCTCTGTCCCTCTCTCCACAGACTGTGTCTCAGTTCCTCGCTCTGTCCCTCTCCCCACAGACTCCGTCTCAGTTCCTCGCTCTGTCCCTCTCTCCGCAGACTGTCTCAGATCCTCGCTCTGTCTTCTCTCCACAGACTCCGTCTCAGTTCCTCGCTCTGTCCTCTCTCCACAGACTGTCTCAGTTCCTCGCTGTGTCCTCTCTCCAAAGACTCGGTCTCAGTTCCTCGCTCTGTCCTCTCCCCACAGACTCTGTCTCAGTTCCTCGCTCTGTCCCTCTCACCACAGACTGTGTCTCAGTTCCTCGCTCTGTCCCTCTCACCACAGACTCTGTCTCAGTTCCTCGCTCTGTCCCTCTCTCCGCAGACTCTGTCTCAGTTCCTCGCTCTGTTCCTCTCTCCGCAGACTCTGTCTCAGTTCCTCGCTCTGTCCCTCTCTCCACAGACTGTCTCAGTTCCTCGCTCTGTCCTCTCTCCACAGGCTCCGTCTCAGTTCCTCGCTCTGTCCTCTCTCCGCAGACTCTGCCTCAGTTCCTCGCTCTGTCCTCTCTCCACGGACTCTGTCTCAGTTCCTCGCTCTGTCCTCTCTCCACAGACTCCGTCTCAGTTCCTCGCTCTGTCCCTCTCTCCACAGTCTCTGTCTCAGTTCCTCGCTCTGTCCTCTCTCCGCAGACTCTGCCTCAGTTCCTCGCTCTGTCCTCTCTCCACGGACTCTGTCTCAGTTCCTCGCTCTGTCCTCTCTCCACAGACTCCGTCTCAGTTCCTCGCTCTGTCCCTCTCTCCACAGTCTCTGTCTCAGTTCCTCGCTCTGTCCTTTCTCCGCAGACTCTGTCTCAGTTCCTCGCTCTGTCCCTCTCCCCACAGACTCTGTCTCAGTTCCTCGCTCTATCCTCTCCCCACACACTCTGTCTCAGTTCCTCGCTCTGTCCTCTCACCACAGACTCTGTTTCAGTTCCTCGCTCTGTCCCTCTCTCCACAGACTCCGTCTCAGTTCCTCGCTCTGTCCTCTCACCACAGACTCCGTCTCAGTTCCTCGCTCTGTCCCTCTCTCCACAGACTGTGTCTCAGTTCCTCGCTCTGTCCCTCTCCCCACAGACTCCGTCTCAGTTCCTCGCTCTGTCCCTCTCTCCGCAGACTGTCTCAGATCCTCGCTCTGTCTTCTCTCCGCAGACTCCGTCTCAGTTCCTCGCTCTGTCCTCTCTCCACAGACTGTCTCAGTTCCTCGCTGTGTCCTCTCTCCACAGACTCGGTCTCAGTTCCTCGCTCTGTCCCTCTCACCACAGACTCTGTCTCAGTTCCTCGCTCTGTCCCTCTCTCCACAGACTGTGTCTCAGTTCCTCGCTCTGTCCCTCTCACCACAGACACTGTCTCAGTTCCTCGCTCTGTCCCTCTCTCCACAGACTCTGTCTCAGTTCCTCGCTCTGTCCTCTCTCCACAGACTCTGTCTCAGTTCCTCGCTCTGTCCTTTCTCCGCAGACTCTGTCTCAGTTCCTCGCTCTATCCTCTCCCCACAGACTCTGTCTCAGTTCCTCGCTCTGTCCTCTCTCCGCAGACTCTGTCTCAGTTCCTCGCTCTGTCCTCTCTTCACAGACTCTGTCTCAGTTCCTCGCTCTGTCACTCTCTCCACAGACTCTGTCTCAGTTCCTCGCTCTGTCCCTGTCTCCGCAGACTCTGTCTCAGTTCCTCGCTGTGTCCTCTCTCCACAGACTGTGTCTCAGTTCCTCGCTCTCTGCTCTCCCCACAGACTCTGTCTCAGTTCCTCGCTCTGTCCCTCTCTCCACAGACTGTCTCAGTTCCTCGCTCTGTCCCTCTCTCCACAGACTCCATCTCAGTTCCTCGCTCTGTCCCTCTCTCCGCAGACTCTGTCTCAGTTCCTCGCTGTGTCCTCTCTCCACAGACTCCGTCTCAGTTCCTCGCTCTGTCCCTCTCTCCACAGACTCTGTCTCAGTTCCTCGCTCTGTCCCTCTCTCCACAGACTGTCTCAGTTCCTCGCTCTGTCCTCTCTCCACAGACTCTGTCTCAGTTCCTCGCTCTGTCCCTCTCTCCACAGACTCCATCTCAGTTCCTCGCTCTGTCCCTCTCTCCGCAGACTCTGTCTCAGTTCCTCGCTGTGTCCTCTCTCCACAGACTCCGTCTCAGTTCCTCGCTCTGTCCCTCTCTCCACAGACTGTCTCAGTTCCTCGCTCTGTCCTCTCTCCACAGACTGTGTCTCAGTTCCTCGCTCTGTCCTTTCTCCGTAGACTCTGTCTCAGTTCCTCGCTCTGTCCTCTCTCCGCAGACTCTGTCTCAGTTCCTCACTCTGACCTCTCACCACAGACTCCGTCTCAGTTCCTCGCTCTGTCCCTCTCTCCACAGACTGTGTCTCAGTTCCTCGCTCTGTCCCTCTCTCCACAGACTCTGTCTCAGTTCCTCGCTCTGTCCTCTCTCCGCAGACTCTGTCTCAGTTCCTCGCTCTGTCCCTCTCACCACAGACTGTGTCTCAGTTCCTCGCTCTGTCCCTCTCACCACAGACTCTGTCTCAGTTCCTCGCTCTGTCCCTCTCTCCAGACTCTGTCTCAGTTCCTCGCTCTGTCCTCTCTCCGCAGACTCTGTCTCAGTTCCTCGCTCTGTTCCTCTCTCCGCAGACTCTGTCTCAGTTCCTCGCTCTGTCCCTCTCTCCACAGACTGTCTCAGTTCCTCGCTCTGTCCTCTCTCCACAGGCTCCGTCTCAGTTCCTCGCTCTGTCCTCTCTCCGCAGACTCTGCCTCAGTTCCTCGCTCTGTCCTCTCTCCACAGACTGTGTCTCAGTTCCTCGCTCTATCCTCTCCCCACAGACTCTGTCTCAGTTCCTCGCTCTGTCCCTCTCTCCACAGACTCTGTCTCAGTTCCTCGCTCTGTCCCCCTCTCCGCAGACTCTGTCTCAGTTCCTCGCTCTGTCCTCTCTCCGCAGACTCTGTCTCAGTTCCTCACTCTGACCTCTCACCACAGACTCCGTCTCAGTTCCTCGCTCTGTCCCTCTCTCCACAGACTGTGTCTCAGTTCCTCGCTCTGTCCCTCTCTCCACAGACTCTGTCTAGGTTCCTCGCTCTGTCCTGTCCCCACAGACTCTGTCTCAGTTCCTCGCTCTGTCCTCTCACCACAGACTCCGTCTCAGTTCCTCGCTCTGTCCCTCTCTCCACAGACTGTGTCACAGTTCCTCGCTCTGTCCCTCTCTCCACAGACTCTGTCTCAGTTCCTCGCTCTGTCCTCTCACCACAGACTCTATCTCAGTTCCTCGCTCTGTCCCTCTCTCCACAGACTCCATCTCAGTTCCTCGCTCTGTCCCTCTCTCCGCAGACTGTCTCAGTTCCTCGCTCTGTCCTCTCTCCACAGACTGTGTCTCAGTTCCTCGCTCTGTCCTTTCTCCGTAGACTCTGTCTCAGTTCCTCGCTCTGTCCCTCTCTCCACAGACTGTGTCTCAGTTCCTCGCTCTATCCTCTCCCCACAGACTCTGTCTCAGTTCCTCGCTCTGTCCCTCTCTCCACAGACTCTGTCTCAGTTCCTCGCTCTGTCCTCTCTCCGCAGACTCTGTCTCAGTTCGTCGCTCTATCCTCTCCCCACAGACTCTGTCTCAGTTCCTCGCTCTGTCCTCTCTTCACAGACTCTGTCTCAGTTCCTCGCTCTGTCCCTCTCCCCACAGACTCTGTCTCAGTTCCTCGCTCTGTCCTCTCTCCGCAGACTCTGTCTCAGTTCCTCGCTGTGTCCTCTCTCCGCAGACTCTGTCTCAGTTCCTCGCTCTGTCCCTCTCTCCACAGACTCTGTCTCAGTTCCTCGCTCTATCCTTTCCCCACACACTCTGTCTCAGTTCCTCGCTCTGTCCTCTCACCACAGACTCTGTTTCAGTTCCTCGCTCTGTCCCTCTCTCCACAGACTCCGTCTCAGTTCCTCGCTCTGTCCTCTCACCACAGACTCCGTCTCAGTTCCTCGCTCTGTCCCTCTCTCCACAGACTGTGTCTCAGTTCCTCGCTCTGTCCCTCTCCCCACAGACTCCGTCTCAGTTCCTCGCTCTGTCCCTCTCTCCGCAGAATGTCTCAGATCCTCGCTCTGTCTTCTCTCCGCAGACTCCGTCTCAGTTCCTCGCTCTGTCCTCTCTCCACAGACTGTCTCAGTTCCTCGCTGTGTCCTCTCTCCACAGACTCGGTCTCAGTTCCTCGCTCTGTCCCTCTCACCACAGACTCTGTCTCAGTTCCTCGCTCTGTCCCTCTCTCCACAGACTGTGTCTCAGTTCCTCGCTCTGTCCCTCTCACCACAGACACTGTCTCAGTTCCTCGCTCTGTCCCTCTCTCCACAGACTCTGTCTCAGTTCCTCGCTCTGTCCTCTCTCCACAGACTCTGTCTCAGTTCCTCGCTCTGTCCTTTCTCCGCAGACTCTGTCTCAGTTCCTCGCTCTGTCCTCTCTCCACAGACTGTGTCTCAGTTCCTCGCTCTGTCCCTCTCTCCACAGACTCTGTCTCAGTTCCTCGCTCTGTCCCTCTCTCCACAGACTGTGTCTCAGTTCCTCGCTCTGCCTCTCTCCGCAGACTGTCTCAGTTCCTCGCTCTGTTCCTCTCTCCGCAGACTCTGTCTCAGTTCCTCGCTCTGTCCTCTCTCCACAGACTGTCTCAGTTCCTCGCTCTGTCCCTCTCTCCACAGACTGTCTCAGTTCCTCGCTCTGTCCTCTCTCCACAGGCTCCGTCTCAGTTCCTCGCTCTGTCCTCTCTCCGCAGACTCTGCCTCAGTTCCTCGCTCTGTCCTCTCTCCACAGACTCCGTCTCAGTTCCTCGCTCTGTCCCTCTCTCCACAGTCTCTGTCTCAGTTCCTCGCTCTGTCCTTTCTCCGCAGACTGTCTCAGTTCCTCGCTCTATCCTCTCCCCACAGACTCTGTCTCAGTTCCTCGCTCTGTCCTCTCTCCGCAGACTCTGTCTCAGTTCCTCGCTCTGTCCTCTCTTCACAGACTCTGTCTCAGTTCCTCGCTCTGTCCCTCTCTCCACAGACTCTGTCTCAGTTCCTCGCTCTGTCCCTCTCTCCGCAGACTCTGTCTCAGTTCCTCGCTGTGTCCTCTCTCCACAGACTGTGTCTCAGTTCCTCGCTCTATGCTCTCCCCACAGACTCTGTCTCAGTTCCTCGCTCTGTCCCTCTCTCCACAGACTGTCTCAGTTCCTCGCTCTGTCCCTCTCTCCACAGACTCCATCTCAGTTCCTCGCTCTGTCCCTCTCTCCGCAGACTCTGTCTCAGTTCCTCGCTGTGTCCTCTCTCCACAGACTCCGTCTCAGTTCCTCGCTCTGTCCCTCTCTCCACAGACTCTGTCTCAGTTCCTCGCTCTGTCCCTCTCTCCACAGACTGTCTCAGTTCCTCGCTCTGTCCTCTCTCCACAGACTCTGTCTCAGTTCCTCGCTCTGTCCCTCTCTCCACAGACTCCATCTCAGTTCCTCGCTCTGTCCCTCTCTCCGCAGACTCTGGCTCAGTTCCTCGCTGTGTCCTCTCTCCACAGACTCCGTCTCAGTTCCTCGCTCTGTCCCTCTCTCCACAGACTGTCTCAGTTCCTCGCTCTGTCCTCTCTCCACAGACTGTGTCTCAGTTCCTCGCTCTGTCCTTTCTCCGTAGACTCTGTCTCAGTTCCTCGCTCTGTCCCTCTCTCCACAGACTGTGTCTCAGTTCCTCGCTCTATCCTCTCCCCACAGACTCTGTCTCAGTTCCTCGCTCTGTCCCTCTCTCCACAGACTCTGTCTCAGTTCCTCGCTCTGTCCCCCTCTCCGCAGACTCTGTCTCAGTTCCTCGCTCTGTCCTCTCTCCGCAGACTCTGTCTCAGTTCCTCGCTCTGTCCTCTCTCCGCAGACTCTGTCTAGGTTCCTCGCTCTGTCCTGTCCCCACAGACTCTATCTCAGTTCCTCACTCTGACCTCTCACCACAGACTCCGTCTCAGTTCCTCGCTCTGTCCCTCTCTCCACAGACTGTGTCTCAGTTCCTCGCTCTGTCCCTCTCTCCACAGACTCTGTCTCAGTTCCTCGCTCTGTCCTCTCTCCGCAGACTCTGTCTAGGTTCCTCGCTCTGTCCTGTCCCCACAGACTCTGTCTCAGTTCCTCGCTCTGTCCTCTCACCACAGACTCCGTCTCAGTTCCTCGCTCTGTCCCTCTCTCCACAGACTGTGTCTCAGTTCCTCGCTCTGTCCCTCTCTCCACAGACTGTCTCAGTTCCTCGCTCTGTCCCTCTCTCCACAGACTCTGTCTCAGTTCCTCGCTCTGTCCTCTCACCACAGACTCTATCTCAGTTCCTCGCTCTGTCCCTCTCTCCACAGACTCTGTCTCAGTTCCTCGCTCTGTCCCTCTCTCCACAGACTCCATCTCAGTTCCTCGCTCTGTCCCTCTCTCCGCAGACTGTCTCAGTTCCTCGCTCTGTCCTCTCTCCACAGACTGTGTCTCAGTTCCTCGCTCTGTCCTTTCTCCGTAGACTCTGTCTCAGTTCCTCGCTCTGTCCCTCTCTCCACAGACTGTGTCTCAGTTCCTCGCTCTATCCTCTCCCCACAGACTCTGTCTCAGTTCCTCGCTCTGTCCCTCTCTCCACAGACTCTGTCTCAGTTCCTCGCTCTGTCCTCTCTCCGCAGACTCTGTCTCAGTTCCTCGCTCTGTCCTCTCTCCGCAGACTCTGTCTCAGTTCCTCGCTCTGTCCTCTCTCCACAGACTCTGTCTAGGTTCCTCGCTCTGTCCTGTCTCCACAGACTCTATCTCAGTTCCTCGCTCTGTCCTCTCACCACAGACTCCGTCTCAGTTCCTCGCTCTGTCCCTCTCTCCACAGACTCCGTCTCAGTTCCTCGCTCTGTCCCTCTCTCCACAGACTCTGTCTCAGTTCCTCGCTCTGTCCTCTCTCCGCAGACTCTGTCTCAGTTCCTCGCTCTGTCCTCTCTCCGCAGACTCTGTCTCAGTTCCTCGCTCTGTCCTCTCTCCGCAGACTCTGTCTAGGTTCCTCGCTCTGTCCTGTCCCCACAGACTCTGTCTCAGTTCCTCGCTCTGTCCTCTCACCACAGACTCCGTCTCAGTTCCTCGCTCTGTCCCTCTCTCCACAGACTCCGTCTCAGTTCCTCGCTCTGTCCTCTCACCACAGACTCCGTCTCAGTTCCTCGCTCTGTCCCTCTCTCCACAGACTGTGTCTCAGTTCCTCGCTCTGTCCCTCTCCCCACAGACTCCGTCTCAGTTCCTCGCTCTGTCCCTCTCTCCGCAGACTGTCTCAGATCCTCGCTCTGTCTTCTCTCCGCAGACTCCGTCTCAGTTCCTCGCTCTGTCCTCTCTCCACAGACTGTCTCAGTTCCTCGCTGTGTCCTCTCTCCACAGACTCGGTCTCAGTTCCTCGCTCTGTCCCTCTCACCACAGACTCTGTCTCAGTTCCTCGCTCTGTCCCTCTCTCCACAGACTGTGTCTCAGTTCCTCGCTCTGTCCCTCTCACCACAGACACTGTCTGAGTTCCTCGCTCTGTCCCTCTCTCCACAGACTCTGTCTCAGTTCCTCGCTCTGTCCTCTCTCCACAGACTCTGTCTCAGTTCCTCGCTCTGTCCTTTCTCCGCAGACTCTGTCTCAGTTCCTCGCTCTATCCTCTCTCCACAGACTGTGTCTCAGTTCCTCGCTCTGTCCCTCTCTCCACAGACTCTGTCTCAGCTCCTCGCTCTGTCCCTCTCTCCACAGACTGTGTCTCAGTTCCTCGCTCTGCCTCTCTCCGCAGACTCTGTCTCAGTTCCTCGCTCTGTCCTCTCTCCACAGACTGTCTCAGTTCCTCGCTCTGTCCCTCTCTCCACAGACTGTCTCAGTTCCTCGCTCTGTCCTCTCTCCACAGGCTCCGTCTCAGTTCCTCGCTCTGTCCTCTCTCCGCAGACTCTGCCTCAGTTCCTCGCTCTGTCCTCTCTCCAGACTCCGTCTCAGTTCCTCGCTCTGTCCCTCTCTCCACAGTCTCTGTCTCAGTTCCTCGCTCTGTCCTTTCTCCGCAGACTCTGTCTCAGTTCCTCGCTCTATCCTCTCCCCACAGACTCTGTCTCAGTTCCTCGCTCTGTCCTCTCTCCGCAGACTCTGTCTCAGTTCCTCGCTCTGTCCTCTCTTCACAGACTCTGTCTCAGTTCCTCGCTCTGTCCCTCTCTCCACAGACTCTGTCTCAGTTCCTCGCTCTGTCCCTCTCTCCGCAGACTCTGTCTCAGTTCCTCGCTGTGTCCTCTCTCCACAGACTGTGTCTCAGTTCCTCGCTCTAAGCTCTCCCCACAGACTCTGTCTCAGTTCCTCGCTCTGTCCCTCTCTCCACAGACTGTCTCAGTTCCTCGCTCTGTCCCTCTCTCCACAGACTCTGTCTCAGTTCCTCGCTCTGTCCTCTCACCACAGACTCTGTCTCAGTTCCTCGCTCTGTCCCTCTCTCCACAGACTCTGTCTCAGTTCCTCGCTCTGTCCCTCTCTCCACAGACTCTGTCTCAGTTCCTCGCTCTGTCCCTCTCTCCACAGACTCCATCTCAGTTCCTCGCTCTGTCCCTCTCTCCGCAGACTCCGTCTCAGTTCCTCGCTGTGTCCTCTCTCCACAGACTCCGTCTCAGTTCCTCGCTCTGTCCCTCTCTCCACAGACTCTGTCTCAGTTCCTCGCTCTGTCCCTCTCTCCACAGACTGTCTCAGTTCCTCGCTCTGTCCTCTCTCCACAGACTCTGTCTCAGTTCCTCGCTCTGTCCCTCTCTCCACAGACTCCATCTCAGTTCCTCGCTCTGTCCCTCTCTCCGCAGACTCTGTCTCAGTTCCTCGCTGTGTCCTCTCTCCACAGACTCCGTCTCAGTTCCTCACTCTGTCCCCCTCTCCGCAGACTCTGTCTCAGTTCCTCGCTCTGTCCTCTCTCCGCAGACTCTGTCTAGGTTCCTCGCTCTGTCCTGTCCCCACAGACTCTGTCTCAGTTCCTCGCTCTGTCCTCTCACCACAGACTCCGTCTCAGTTCCTCGCTCTGTCCCTCTCTCCACAGACTGTGTCTCAGTTCCTCGCTCTGTCGCTCTCTCCACAGACTGTCTCAGTTCCTCACTCTGTCCCTCTCTCCACAGACTCTGTCTCAGTTCCTCGCTCTGTCCTCTCACCACAGACTCTATCTCAGTTCCTCGCTCTGTCCCTCTCTCCACAGACTCTGTCTCAGTTCCTCGCTCTGTCCCTCTCTCCGCAGACTCCATCTCAGTTCCTCGCTCTGTCCCTCTCTCCGCAGACTCTGTCTCAGTTCCTCGCTCTGTCCCTCTCTCCACAGACTCCATCTCAGTTCCTCGCTCTGTCCCTCTCTCCGCAGACTCTGTCTCAGTTCCTCGCTGTGTCCTCTCTCCACAGACTGTGTCTCAGTTCCTCGCTCTATCCTCTCCCCACAGACTCTGTCTCAGTTCCTCGCTCTGTCCCTCTCTCCACAGACTCTGTCTCAGTTCCTCGCTCTGTCCTCTCTCCGCAGACTCTGTCTCAGTTCCTCGCTCTGTCCTCTCTCCGCAGACTCTGTCTCAGTTCCTCGCTCTGTCCTCTCTCCACAGACTCTGTCTAGGTTCCTCGCTCTGTCCTGTCTCCACAGACTCTATCTCAGTTCCTCGCTCTGTCCTCTCACCACAGACTCCGTCTCAGTTCCTCGCTCTGTCCCTCTCTCCACAGACTCCGTCTCAGTTCCTCGCTCTGTCCCTCTCTCCACAGACTCTGTCTCAGTTCCTCGCTCTGTCCTCTCTCCGCAGACTCTGTCTCAGTTCCTCGCTCTGTCCTCTCTCCGCAGACTCTGTCTCAGTTCCTCGCTCTGTCCTCTCTCCGCAGACTCTGTCTAGGTTCCTCGCTCTGTCCTGTCCCCACAGACTCTGTCTCAGTTCCTCGCTCTGTCCTCTCACCACAGACTCCGTCTCAGTTCCTCGCTCTGTCCCTCTCTCCACAGACTCCGTCTCAGTTCCTCGCTCTGTCCTCTCACCACAGACTCCGTCTCAGTTCCTCGCTCTGTCCCTCTCTCCACAGACTGTGTCTCAGTTCCTCGCTCTGTCCCTCTCCCCACAGACTCCGTCTCAGTTCCTCGCTCTGTCCCTCTCTCCGCAGACTGTCTCAGATCCTCGCTCTGTCTTCTCTCCGCAGACTCCGTCTCAGTTCCTCGCTCTGTCCTCTCTCCACAGACTGTCTCAGTTCCTCGCTGTGTCCTCTCTCCACAGACTCGGTCTCAGTTCCTCGCTCTGTCCCTCTCACCACAGACTCTGTCTCAGTTCCTCGCTCTGTCCCTCTCTCCACAGACTGTGTCTCAGTTCCTCGCTCTGTCCCTCTCACCACAGACACTGTCTCAGTTCCTCGCTCTGTCCCTCTCTCCACAGACTCTGTCTCAGTTCCTCGCTCTGTCCTCTCTCCACAGACTCTGTCTCAGTTCCTCGCTCTGTCCTTTCTCCGCAGACTCTGTCTCAGTTCCTCGCTCTATCCTCTCTCCACAGACTGTGTCTCAGTTCCTCGCTCTGTCCCTCTCTCCACAGACTCTGTCTCAGTTCCTCGCTCTGTCCCTCTCTCCACAGACTGTGTCTCAGTTCCTCGCTCTGCCTCTCTCCGCAGACTCTGTCTCAGTTCCTCGCTCTGTCCTCTCTCCACAGACTGTCTCAGTTCCTCGCTCTGTCCCTCTCTCCACAGACTGTCTCAGTTCCTCGCTCTGTCCTCTCTCCACAGGCTCCGTCTCAGTTCCTCGCTCTGTCCTCTCTCCGCAGACTCTGCCTCAGTTCCTCGCTCTGTCCTCTCTCCACAGACTCCGTCTCAGTTCCTCGCTCTGTCCCTCTCTCCACAGTCTCTGTCTCAGTTCCTCGCTCTGTCCTTTCTCCGCAGACTCTGTCTCAGTTCCTCGCTCTATCCTCTCCCCACAGACTCTGTCTCAGTTCCTCGCTCTGTCCTCTCTCCGCAGACTCTGTCTCAGTTCCTCGCTCTGTCCTCTCTTCACAGACTCTGTCTCAGTTCCTCGCTCTGTCCCTCTCTCCACAGACTCTGTCTCAGTTCCTCGCTCTGTCCCTCTCTCCGCAGACTCTGTCTCAGTTCCTCGCTGTGTCCTCTCTCCACAGACTGTGTCTCAGTTCCTCGCTCTAAGCTCTCCCCACAGACTCTGTCTCAGTTCCTCGCTCTGTCCCTCTCTCCACAGACTGTCTCAGTTCCTCGCTCTGTCCCTCTCTCCACAGACTCTGTCTCAGTTCCTCGCTCTGTCCTCTCACCACAGACTCTGTCTCAGTTCCTCGCTCTGTCCCTCTCTCCACAGACTCTGTCTCAGTTCCTCGCTCTGTCCCTCTCTCCACAGACTCTGTCTCAGTTCCTCGCTCTGTCCCTCTCTCCACAGACTCCATCTCAGTTCCTCGCTCTGTCCCTCTCTCCGCAGACTCTGTCTCAGTTCCTCGCTGTGTCCTCTCTCCACAGACTCCGTCTCAGTTCCTCGCTCTGTCCCTCTCTCCACAGACTCTGTCTCAGTTCCTCGCTCTGTCCCTCTCTCCACAGACTGTCTCAGTTCCTCGCTCTGTCCTCTCTCCACAGACTCTGTCTCAGTTCCTCGCTCTGTCCCTCTCTCCACAGACTCCATCTCAGTTCCTCGCTCTGTCCCTCTCTCCGCAGACTCTGTCTCAGTTCCTCGCTGTGTCCTCTCTCCACAGACTCCGTCTCAGTTCCTCACTCTGTCCCTCTCTCCACAGACTGTCTCAGTTCCTCGCTCTGTCCCTCTCTCCACAGACTGTGTCTCAGTTCCTCGCTCTGTCCCTCTCTCCACAGACTCTGTCTCAGTTCCTCGCTCTGTCCTCTCTCCGCAGACTCTGTCTAGGTTCCTCGCTCTGTCCTGTCCCCACAGACTCTGTCTCAGTTCCTCGCTCTGTCCTCTCACCACAGACTCCGTCTCAGTTCCTCGCTCTGTCCCTCTCTCCACAGACTGTGTCTCAGTTCCTCGCTCTGTCCCTCTCTCCGCAGACTCTGTCTCAGTTCCTCGCTCTGTCCCTCTCTCCACAGACTCCATCTCAGTTCCTCGCTCTGTCCCTCTCTCCGCAGACTCTGTCTCAGTTCCTCGCTGTGTCCTCTCTCCACAGACTCCGTCTCAGTTCCTCGCTCTGTCCCTCTCTCCACAGACTCTGTCTCAGTTCCTCGCTCTGTCCTCTCTCCGTAGACTCTGTCTCAGTTCCTCGCTCTGTCCCTCTCTCCACAGACTGTCTCAGTTCCTCGCTCTGTCCTCTCTCCACAGACTGTGTCTCAGTTCCTCGCTCTGTCCTTTCTCCGTAGACTCTGTCTCAGTTCCTCGCTCTGTCCCTCTCTCCACAGACTGTGTCTCAGTTCCTCGCTCTATCCTCTCCCCACAGACTCTGTCTCAGTTCCTCGCTCTGTCCCTCTCTCCACAGACTCTGTCTCAGTTCCTCGCTCTGTCCTCTCTCCGCAGACTCTGTCTCAGTTCCTCGCTCTGTCCTCTCTCCGCAGACTCTGTCTCAGTTCCTCGCTCTGTCCTCTCTCCGCAGACTCTGTCTCAGTTCCTCGCTCTGTCCTCTCTCTGCAGACTCTGTCTCAGTTCCTCGCTCTGTCCTCTCTCTGCAGACTCTGTCTCAGTTCCTCGCTCTGTCCTCTCTCCGCAGACTCTGTCTAGGTTCCTCGCTCTGTCCTGTCCCCACAGACTCTGTCTCAGTTCCTCGCTCTGTCCTCTCACCACAGACTCCGTCTCAGTTCCTCGCTCTGTCCCTCTCGCCACAGACTCTGTCTCAGTTCCTCGCTCTGTCCTCTCTCCGCAGACTCTGTCTCGGTTGCTCGCTCTGTCCTGTCCCCACAGACTCTGTCTCAGTTCCTCGCTCTGTCCTCTCACCACAGACTCCGTCTCAGTTCCTCGCTCTGTCCCTCTCTCCACAGACTGTGTCTCAGTTCCTCGCTCTGTCCCTCTCCCCACAGACTCCGTCTCAGTTCCTCGCTCTTTCCCTCTCTCCGCAGACTGTCTCAGATCCTCGCTCTGTCTTCTCTCCGCAGACTCCGTCTCAGTTCCTCGCTCTGTCCTCTCTCCACAGACTGTCTCAGTTCCTCGCTGTGTCCTCTCTCCACAGACTCGGTCTCAGTTCCTCGCTCTGTCCCTCTCACCACAGACTCTGTCTCAGTTCCTCGCTCTGTCCCTCTCTCCACAGACTGTGTCTCAGTTCCTCGCTCTGTCCCTCTCACCACAGACACGGTCTCAGTTCCTCGCTCTGTCCCTCTCTCCACAGACTCTGTCTCAGTTCCTCGCTCTGTCCTCTCTCCACAGACTCTGTCTCAGTTCCTCGCTCTGTCCTTTCTCCGCAGACTCTGTCTCAGTTCCTCGCTCTGTCCTCTCTCCACAGACTGTGTCTCAGTTCCTCGCTCTGTCCCTCTCTCCACAGACTCTGTCTCAGTTCCTCGCTCTGTCCCTCTCTCCACAGACTGTGTCTCAGTTCCTCGCTCTGTCCTCTCTCCGCAGACTCTGTCTCAGTTCCTCGCTCTGTTCCTCTCTCCGCAGACTCTGTCTCAGTTCCTCGCTCTGTCCTCTCTCCACAGACTGTCTCAGTTCCTCGCTCTGTCCCTCTCTCCACAGACTGTCTCAGTTCCTCGCTCTGTCCTCTCTCCACAGGCTCCGTTTCAGTTCCTCGCTGTGTCCTCTCTCCACAGACTCCGTCTCAGTTCCTCGCTCTGTCCCTCTCTCCACAGACTCTGTCTCAGTTCCTCGCTCTGTCCCTCTCTCCACAGACTGTCTCAGTTCCTCGCTCTGTCCTCTCTCCACAGACTCTGTCTCAGTTCCTCGCTGTGTCCTCTCTCCACAGACTCCGTCTCAGTTCCTCGCTCTGTCCCTCTCTCCACAGACTGTCTCAGTTCCTCGCTCTGTCCTCTCTCCACAGACTGTGTCTCAGTTCCTCGCTCTGTCCTTTCTCCGTAGACTCTGTCTCAGTTCCTCGCTCTGTCCCTCTCTCCACAGACTGTGTCTCAGTTCCTCGCTCTATCCTCTCCCCACAGACTCTGTCTCAGTTCCTCGCTCTGTCCCTCTCTCCACAGACTCTGTCTCAGTTCCTCGCTCTGTCCCCCTCTCCGCAGACTCTGTCTCAGTTCCTCGCTCTGTCCTCTCTCCGCAGACTCTGTCTAGGTTCCTCGCTCTGTCCTGTCCCCACAGACTCTGTCTCAGTTCCTCGCTCTGACCTCTCACCACAGACTCCGTCTCAGTTCCTCGCTCTGTCCCTCTCTCCACAGACTCTGTCTCAGTTCCTCGCTCTGTCCTCTCTCCGCAGACTCTGTCTAGGTTCCTCGCTCTGTCCTGTCCCCACAGACTCTGTCTCAGTTCCTCGCTCTGTCCTCTCACCACAGACTCCGTCTCAGTTCCTCGCTCTGTCCCTCTCTCCACAGACTGTGTCTCAGTTCCTCGCTCTGTCCCTCTCTCCATAGACTGTCTCAGTTCCTCGCTCTGTCCTCTCACCACAGACTCTATCTCAGTTCCTCGCTCTGTCCCTCTCTCCACAGACTCTGTCTCAGTTCCTCGCTCTGTCCCTCTCTCCACAGACTCCATCTCAGTTCCTCGCTCTGTCCCTCTCTCCGCAGACTCTGTCTCAGTTCCTCGCTGTGTCCTCTCTCCACAGACTCCGTCTCAGTTCCTCGCTCTGTCCCTCTCTCCACAGACTCTGTCTCAGTTCCTCGCTCTGTCCTCTCTCCGTAGACTCTGTCTCAGTTCCTCGCTCTGTCCCTCTCTCCACAGACTGTCTCAGTTCCTCGCTCTGTCCTCTCTCCACAGACTCTGTCTCAGTTCCTCGCTCTGTCCCTCTCTCCACAGACTCCATCTCAGTTCCTCGCTCTGTCCCTCTCTCCGCAGACTCTGTCTCAGTTCCTCGCTGTGTCCTCTCTCCACAGACTCCGTCTCAGTTCCTCACTCTGTCCCTCTCTCCACAGACTGTCTCAGTTCCTCGCTCTGTCCCTCTCTCCACAGACTGTGTCTCAGTTCCTCGCTCTGTCCCTCTCTCCACAGACTCTGTCTCAGTTCCTCGCTCTGTCCTCTCTCCGCAGACTCTGTCTAGGTTCCTCGCTCTGTCCTGTCCCCACAGACTCTGTCTCAGTTCCTCGCTCTGTCCTCTCACCACAGACTCCGTCTCAGTTCCTCGCTCTGTCCCTCTCTCCACAGACTGTGTCTCAGTTCCTCGCTCTGTCGCTCTCTCCACAGACTGTCTCAGTTCCTCACTCTGTCCCTCTCTCCACAGACTCTGTCTCAGTTCCTCGCTCTGTCCTCTCACCACAGACTCTATCTCAGTTCCTCGCTCTGTCCCTCTCTCCACAGACTCTGTCTCAGTTCCTCGCTCTGTCCCTCTCTCCGCAGACTCCATCTCAGTTCCTCGCTCTGTCCCTCTCTCCGCAGACTCTGTCTCAGTTCCTCGCTCTGTCCCTCTCTCCACAGACTCCATCTCAGTTCCTCGCTCTGTCCCTCTCTCCGCAGACTCTGTCTCAGTTCCTCGCTGTGTCCTCTCTCCACAGACTCCGTCTCAGTTCCTCGCTCTGTCCCTCTCTCCACAGACTCTGTCTCAGTTCCTCGCTCTGTCCTCTCTCCGTAGACTCTGTCTCAGTTCCTCGCTCTGTCCCTCTCTCCACAGACTGTCTCAGTTCCACGCTCTGTCCTCTCTCCACAGACTGTGTCTCAGTTCCTCGCTCTGTCCTTTCTCCGTAGACTCTGTCTCAGTTCCTCGCTCTGTCCCTCTCTCCACAGACTGTGTCTCAGTTCCTCGCTCTATCCTCTCCCCACAGACTCTGTCTCAGTTCCTCGCTCTGTCCCTCTCTCCACAGACTCTGTCTCAGTTCCTCGCTCTGTCCTCTCTCCGCAGACTCTGTCTCAGTTCCTCGCTCTGTCCTCTCTCCGCAGACTCTGTCTCAGTTCCTCGCTCTGTCCTCTCTCCGCAGACTCTGTCTCAGTTCCTCGCTCTGTCCTCTCTCTGCAGACTCTGTCTCAGTTCCTCGCTCTGTCCTCTCTCTGCAGACTCTGTCTCAGTTCCTCGCTCTGTCCTCTCTCCGCAGACTCTGTCTAGGTTCCTCGCTCTGTCCTGTCCCCACAGACTCTGTCTCAGTTCCTCGCTCTGTCCTCTCACCACAGACTCCGTCTCAGTTCCTCGCTCTGTCCCTCTCTCCACAGACTCTGTCTCAGTTCCTCGCTCTGTCCTCTCTCCGCAGACTCTGTCTCGGTTGCTCGCTCTGTCCTGTCCCCACAGACTCTGTCTCAGTTCCTCGCTCTGTCCTCTCACCACAGACTCCGTCTCAGTTCCTCGCTCTGTCCCTCTCTCCACAGACTGTGTCTCAGTTCCTCGCTCTGTCCCTCTCCCCACAGACTCCGTCTCAGTTCCTCGCTCTTTCCCTCTCTCCGCAGACTGTCTCAGATCCTCGCTCTGTCTTCTCTCCGCAGACTCCGTCTCAGTTCCTCGCTCTGTCCTCTCTCCACAGACTGTCTCAGTTCCTCGCTGTGTCCTCTCTCCACAGACTCGGTCTCAGTTCCTCGCTCTGTCCCTCTCACCACAGACTCTGTCTCAGTTCCTCGCTCTGTCCCTCTCTCCACAGACTGTGTCTCAGTTCCTCGCTCTGTCCCTCTCACCACAGACACGGTCTCAGTTCCTCGCTCTGTCCCTCTCTCCACAGACTCTGTCTCAGTTCCTCGCTCTGTCCTCTCTCCACAGACTCTGTCTCAGTTCCTCGCTCTGTCCTTTCTCCGCAGACTCTGTCTCAGTTCCTCGCTCTGTCCTCTCTCCACAGACTGTGTCTCAGTTCCTCGCTCTGTCCCTCTCTCCACAGACTCTGTCTCAGTTCCTCGCTCTGTCCCTCTCTCCACAGACTGTGTCTCAGTTCCTCGCTCTGTCCTCTCTCCGCAGACTCTGTCTCAGTTCCTCGCTCTGTTCCTCTCTCCGCAGACTCTGTCTCAGTTCCTCGCTCTGTCCTCTCTCCACAGACTGTCTCAGTTCCTCGCTCTGTCCCTCTCTCCACAGACTGTCTCAGTTCCTCGCTCTGTCCTCTCTCCACAGGCTCCGTTTCAGTTCCTCGCTGTGTCCTCTCTCCACAGACTCCGTCTCAGTTCCTCGCTCTGTCCCTCTCTCCACAGACTCTGTCTCAGTTCCTCGCTCTGTCCCTCTCTCCACAGACTGTCTCAGTTCCTCGCTCTGTCCTCTCTCCACAGACTCTGTCTCAGTTCCTCGCTGTGTCCTCTCTCCACAGACTCCGTCTCAGTTCCTCGCTCTGTCCCTCTCTCCACAGACTGTCTCAGTTCCTCGCTCTGTCCTCTCTCCACAGACTGTGTCTCAGTTCCTCGCTCTGTCCTTTCTCCGTAGACTCTGTCTCAGTTCCTCGCTCTGTCCCTCTCTCCACAGACTGTGTCTCAGTTCCTCGCTCTATCCTCTCCCCACAGACTCTGTCTCAGTTCCTCGCTCTGTCCCTCTCTCCACAGACTCTGTCTCAGTTCCTCGCTCTGTCCCCCTCTCCGCAGACTCTGTCTCAGTTCCTCGCTCTGTCCTCTCTCCGCAGACTCTGTCTAGGTTCCTCGCTCTGTCCTGTCCCCACAGACTCTGTCTCAGTTCCTCGCTCTGACCTCTCACCACAGACTCCGTCTCAGTTCCTCGCTCTGTCCCTCTCTCCACAGACTCTGTCTCAGTTCCTCGCTCTGTCCTCTCTCCGCAGACTCTGTCTAGGTTCCTCGCTCTGTCCTGTCCCCACAGACTCTGTCTCAGTTCCTCGCTCTGTCCTCTCACCACAGACTCCGTCTCAGTTCCTCGCTCTGTCCCTCTCTCCACAGACTGTGTCTCAGTTCCTCGCTCTGTCCCTCTCTCCATAGACTGTCTCAGTTCCTCGCTCTGTCCTCTCACCACAGACTCTATCTCAGTTCCTCGCTCTGTCCCTCTCTCCACAGACTCTGTCTCAGTTCCTCGCTCTGTCCCTCTCTCCACAGACTCCATCTCAGTTCCTCGCTCTGTCCCTCTCTCCGCAGACTCTGTCTCAGTTCCTCGCTGTGTCCTCTCTCCACAGACTCCGTCTCAGTTCCTCGCTCTGTCCCTCTCTCCACAGACTCTGTCTCAGTTCCTCGCTCTGTCCTCTCTCCGTAGACTCTGTCTCAGTTCCTCGCTCTGTCCCTCTCTCCACAGACTGTCTCAGTTCCTCGCTCTGTCCTCTCTCCACAGACTGTGTCTCAGTTCCTCGCTCTATCCTCTCTCCGCAGACTCTGTCTCAGTTCCTCGCTCTGTCCTCTCTCCACAGACTCTGTCTCAGTTCCTCGCTCTGTCCTCTCTCCGCAGACTCTGTCTCAGTTCCTCGCTCTGTCCTCTCTCCGCAGACTCTGTCTAGGTTCCTCGCTCTGTCCTGTCCCCACAGACTCTGTCTCAGTTCCTCGCTCTGTCCTGTCACCACAGACTCCGTCTCAGTTCCTCGCTCTGTCCCTCTCTCCACAGACTCTGTCTCAGTTCCTCGCTCTGTCCTCTCTCCGCAGACTCTGTCTAGGTTGCTCGCTCTGTCCTGTCCCCACAGACTCTGTCTCAGTTCCTCGCTCTGTCCCTCTCTCCACAGACTGTGTCTCAGTTCCTCGCTCTGTCCCTCTCCCCACAGACTCCGTCTCAGTTCCTCGCTCTGTCCCTCTCTCCGCAGACTGTCTCAGATCCTCGCTCTGTCTTCTCTCCGCAGACTCCGTCTCAGTTCCTCGCTCTGTCCTCTCTCCACAGACTGTCTCAGTTCCTCGCTGTGTCCTCTCTCCACAGACTCGGTCTCAGTTCCTCGCTCTGTCCCTCTCACCACAGACTCTGTCTCAGTTCCTCGCTCTGTCCCTCTCTCCACAGACTGTGTCTCAGTTCCTCGCTCTGTCCCTCTCACCACAGACACTGTCTCAGTTCCTCGCTCTGTCCCTCTCTCCACAGACTCTGTCTCAGTTCCTCGCTCTGTCCCTCTCCCCACAGACTCCGTCTCAGTTCCTCTCTCTGTCCCTCTCTCCGCAGACTGTCTCAGATCCTCGCTCTGTCTTCTCTCCGCAGACTCCGTCTCAGTTCCTCGCTCTGTCCTCTCTCCACAGACTGTCTCAGTTCCTCGCTGTGTCCTCTCTCCACAGACTCGGTCTCAGTTCCTCGCTCTGTCCCTCTCACCACAGACTCTGTCTCAGTTCCTCGCTCTGTCCCTCTCTCCACAGACTGTGTCTCAGTTCCTCGCTCTGTCCCTCTCACCACAGACACTGTCTCAGTTCCTCGCTCTGTCCCTCTCTCCACAGACTCCGTCTCAGTTCCTCGCTCTGTCCCTCTCTCCACAGACTCTGTCTCAGTTCCTCGCTCTGTCCCTCTCTCCACAGACTGTCTCAGTTCCTCGCTCTGTCCTCTCTCCACAGACTCTGTCTCAGTTCCTCGCTCTGTCCCTCTCTCCACAGACTCCATCTCAGTTCCTCGCTCTGTCCCTCTCTCCGCAGACTCTGTCTCAGTTCCTCGCTGTGTCCTCTCTCCACAGACTCCGTCTCAGTTCCTCGCTCTGTCCCTCTCTCCACAGACTGTCTCAGTTCCTCGCTCTGTCCTCTCTCCACAGACTGTGTCTCAGTTCCTCGCTCTGTCCTTTCTCCGCAGACTCTGTCTCAGTTCCTCGCTCTGTCCCTCTCACCACAGACTCTGTCTCAGTTCCTCGCTCTGACCTCTCACCACAGACTCCGTCTCAGTTCCTCGCTCTGTCCCTCTCTCCACAGACTGTGTCTCAGTTCCTCGCTCTGTCCCTCTCTCCACAGACTCTGTCTCAGTTCCTCGCTCTGTCCTCTCTCCGCAGACTCTGTCTAGGTTCCTCGCTCTGTCCTGTCCCCACAGACTCTGTCTCAGTTCCTCGCTCTGTCCTCTCACCACAGACTCCGTCTCAGTTCCTCGCTCTGTCCCTCTCTCCACAGACTGTGTCTCAGTTCCTCGCTCTGTCCCTCTCTCCACAGACTGTCTCAGTTCCTCGCTCTGTCCTCTCACCACAGACTCTATCTCAGTTCCTCGCTCTGTCCCTCTCTCCACAGACTCCGTCTCAATTCCTCGCTCTGTCCCTCTCTCCGCAGACTCTGTCTCAGTTCCTCGCTGTGTCCTCTCTCCACAGACTCCGTCTCAGTTCCTCGCTCTGTCCCTCTCTCCACAGACTCTGTCTCAGTTCCTCGCTCTGTCCTCTCTCCGTAGACTCTGTCTCAGTTCCTCGCTCTGTCCCTCTCTCCACAGACTGTCTCAGTTCCTCGCTCTGTCCTCTCTCCACAGACTGCGTCTCAGTTCCTCGCTCTGTCCTTTCTCCGCAGACTCTGTCTCAGTTCCTCGCTCTGTCCTCTCTCCGCAGACTCTGTCTCAGTTCCTCGCTCTGTCCTCTCTCCGCAGACTCTGTCTCAGTTCCTCGCTCTGTCCTCTCTCCACAGACTCTGTCTCAGTTCCTCGCTCTGTCCTCTCTCCGCAGACTCTGTCTCAGTTCCTCGCTCTGTCCTCTCTCCGCAGACTCTGTCTAGGTTCCTCGCTCTGTCCTCTCTCCGCAGACTCTGTCTCAGTTCCTCGCTCTGTCCTCTCTCCACAGACTCTGTCTCAGTTCCTCGCTCTGTCCTCTCTCCGCAGACTCTGTCTCAGTTCCTCGCTCTGTCCTCTCTCCGCAGACTCTGTCTAGGTTCCTCGCTCTGTCCTGTCCCCACAGACTCTGTCTCAGTTCCTCGCTCTGTCCTCTCACCACAGACTCCGTCTCAGTTCCTCGCTCTGTCCCTCTCTCCACAGACTCTGTCTCAGTTCCTCGCTCTGTCCTCTCTCCGCAGACTCTGTCTAGGTTGCTCGCTCTGTCCTGTCCCCACAGACTCTGTCTCAGTTCCTCGCTCTGTCCTCTCACCAGACTCCGTCTCAGTTCCTCGCTCTGTCCCTCTCTCCACAGACTGTGTCTCAGTTCCTCGCTCTGTCCCTCTCCCCACAGACTCCGTCTCAGTTCTTCGCTCTGTCCCTCTCTCCGCAGACTGTCTCAGATCCTCGCTCTGTCTTCTCTCCGCAGACTCCGTCTCAGTTCCTCGCTCTGTCCTCTCTCCACAGACTGTCTCAGTTCCTCGCTGTGTCCTCTCTCCACAGACTCGGTCTCAGTTCCTCGCTCTGTCCCTCTCACCACAGACTCTGTCTCAGTTCCTCGCTCTGTCCCTCTCTCCACAGACTGTGTCTCAGTTCCTCGCTCTGTCCCTCTCACCACAGACACTGTCTCAGTTCCTCGCTCTGTCCCTCTCTCCACAGACTCTGTCTCAGTTCCTCGCTCTGTCCCTCTCTCCACAGACTGTCTCAGTTCCTCGCTCTGTCCTCTCTCCACAGACTCTGTCTCAGTTCCTCGCTCTGTCCCTCTCTCCACAGACTCCATCTCAGTTCCTCGCTCTGTCCCTCTCTCCGCAGACTCTGTCTCAGTTCCTCGCTGTGTCCTCTCTCCACAGACTCCGTCTCAGTTCCTCGCTCTGTCCCTCTCTCCACAGACTGTCTCAGTTCCTCGCTCTGTCCTCTCTCCACAGACTGTGTCTCAGTTCCTCGCTCTGTCCTTTCTCCGCAGACTCTGTCTCAGTTCCTCGCTCTGTCCCTCTCACCACAGACTCTGTCTCAGTTCCTCGCTCTGACCTCTCACCACAGACTCCGTCTCAGTTCCTCGCTCTGTCCCTCTCTCCACAGACTGTGTCTCAGTTCCTCGCTCTGTCCCTCTCTCCACAGACTCTGTCTCAGTTCCTCGCTCTGTCCTCTCTCCGCAGACTCTGTCTAGGTTCCTCGCTCTGTCCTGTCCCCACAGACTCTGTCTCAGTTCCTCGCTCTGTCCTCTCACCACAGACTCCGTCTCAGTTCCTCGCTCTGTCCCTCTCTCCACAGACTGTGTCTCAGTTCCTCGCTCTGTCCCTCTCTCCACAGACTGTCTCAGTTCCTCGCTCTGTCCTCTCACCACAGACTCTATCTCAGTTCCTCGCTCTGTCCCTCTCTCCACAGACTCTGTCTCAGTTCATCGCTCTGTCCCTCTCTCCACAGACTCCATCTCAATTCCTCGCTCTGTCCCTCTCTCCGCAGACTCTGTCTCAGTTCCTCGCTGTGTCCTCTCTCCACAGACTCCGTCTCAGTTCCTCGCTCTGTCCCTCTCTCCACAGACTCTGTCTCAGTTCCTCGCTCTGTCCTCTCTCCGTAGACTCTGTCTCAGTTCCTCGCTCTGTCCCTCTCTCCACAGACTGTCTCAGTTCCTCGCTCTGTCCTCTCTCCACAGACTGCGTCTCAGTTCCTCGCTCTGTCCTTTCTCCGCAGACTCTGTCTCAGTTCCTCGCTCTGTCCTCTCTCCGCAGACTCTGTCTCAGTTCCTCGCTCTGTCCTCTCTCCGCAGACTCTGTCTCAGTTCCTCGCTCTGTCCTCTCTCCACAGACTCTGTCTCAGTTCCTCGCTCTGTCCTCTCTCCGCAGACTCTGTCTCAGTTCCTCGCTCTGTCCTCTCTCCGCAGACTCTGTCTAGGTTCCTCGCTCTGTCCTCTCTCCGCAGACTCTGTCTCAGTTCCTCGCTCTGTCCTCTCTCCACAGACTCTGTCTCAGTTCCTCGCTCTGTCCTCTCTCCGCAGACTCTGTCTCAGTTCCTCGCTCTGTCCTCTCTCCGCAGACTCTGTCTAGGTTCCTCGCTCTGTCCTGTCCCCACAGACTCTGTCTCAGTTCCTCGCTCTGTCCTCTCACCACAGACTCCGTCTCAGTTCCTCGCTCTGTCCCTCTCTCCACAGACTCTGTCTCAGTTCCTCGCTCTGTCCTCTCTCCGCAGACTCTGTCTAGGTTGCTCGCTCTGTCCTGTCCCCACAGACTCTGTCTCAGTTCCTCGCTCTGTCCTCTCACCAGACTCCGTCTCAGTTCCTCGCTCTGTCCCTCTCTCCACAGACTGTGTCTCAGTTCCTCGCTCTGTCCCTCTCCCCACAGACTCCGTCTCAGTTCCTCGCTCTGTCCCTCTCTCCGCAGACTGTCTCAGATCCTCGCTCTGTCTTCTCTCCGCAGACTCCGTCTCAGTTCCTCGCTCTGTCCTCTCTCCACAGACTCGGTCTCAGTTCCTCGCTCTGTCCCTCTCACCACAGACTCTGTCTCAGTTCCTCGCTCTGTCCCTCTCTCCACAGACTGTGTCTCAGTTCCTCGCTCTGTCCCTCTCACCACAGACACTGTCTCAGTTCCTCGCTCTGTCCCTCTCTCCACAGACTCTGTCTCAGTTCCTCGCTCTGTCCCTCTCCCCACAGACTCCGTCTCAGTTCCTCTCTCTGTCCCTCTCTCCGCAGACTGTCTCAGATCCTCGCTCTGTCTTCTCTCCGCAGACTCCGTCTCAGTTCCTCGCTCTGTCCTCTCTCCACAGACTGTCTCAGTTCCTCGCTGTGTCCTCTCTCCACAGACTCGGTCTCAGTTCCTCGCTCTGTCCCTCTCACCACAGACTCTGTCTCAGTTCCTCGCTCTGTCCCTCTCTCCACAGACTGTGTCTCAGTTCCTCGCTCTGTCCCTCTCACCACAGACTCTGTCTCAGTTCCTCGCTGTGTCCTCTCTCCACAGACTCGGTCTCAGTTCCTCGCTCTGTCCCTCTCACCACAGACTCTGTCTCAGTTCCTCGCTCTGTCCCTCTCTCCACAGACTGTGTCTCAGTTCCTCGCTCTGTCCCTCTCACCACAGACTCTGTCTCAGTTCCTCGCTCTGTCCTCTCTCCACAGACTGTGTCTCAGTTCCTCGCTCTGTCCCTCTCTCCACAGACTCTGTCTCAGTTCCTCGCTCTGTCCCTCTCTCCACAGACTGTGTCTCAGTTCCTCGCTCTGTCCTCTCTCCGCAGACTCTGTCTCAGTTCCTCGCTCTGTTCCTCTCTCCGCAGACTCTGTCTCAGTTCCTCGCTCTGTCCTCTCTCCACAGACTGTCTCAGTTCCTCGCTCTGTCCCTCTCTCCACAGACTGTCTCAGTTCCTCGCTCTGTCCTCTCTCCACAGGCTCCGTCTCAGTTCCTCGCTCTGTCCTCTCTCCGCAGACTCTGCCTCAGTTCCTCGCTCTGTCCTCTCTGCACAGACTCCGTCTCAGTTCCTCGCTCTGTCCCTCTCTCCACAGTCTCTGTCTCAGTTCCTCGCTCTGTCCTTTCTCCGCAGACTCTGTCTCAGTTCCTCGCTCTATCCTCTCCCCACAGACTCTGTCTCAGTTCCTCGCTCTGTCCTCTCTCCGCAGACTCTGTCTCAGTTCCTCGCTCTGTCCTCTCTTCACAGACTCTGTCTCAGTTCCTCGCTCTGTCCCTCTCTCCACAGACTGTGTCTCAGTTCCTCGCTCTATGCTCTCCCCACAGACTCTGTCTCAGTTCCTCGCTCTGTCCCTCTCTCCACAGACTGTCTCAGTTCCTCGCTCTGTCCCTCTCTCCACAGAATCTGTCTCAGTTCCTCGCTCTGTCCCTCTCTCCACAGACTCCATCTCAGTTCCTCACTCTGTCCCTCTCTCCGCAGACTCTGTCTCAGTTCCTCGCTGTGTCCTCTCTCCACAGACTCCGTCTCAGTTCCTCGCTCTGTCCCTCTCTCCACAGACTCTGTCTCAGTTCCTCGCTCTGTCCCTCTCTCCACAGACTGTCTCAGTTCCTCGCTCTGTCCTCTCTCCACAGACTCTGTCTCAGTTCCTCGCTCTGTCCCTCTCTCCAGACTCCATCTCAGTTCCTCGCTCTGTCCCTCTCTCCGCAGACTCTGTCTCAGTTCCTCGCTGTGTCCTCTCTCCACAGACTCCGTCTCAGTTCCTCGCTCTGTCCCTCTCTCCACAGACTGTCTCAGTTCCTCGATCTGTCCTCTCTCCACAGACTGTGTCTCAGTTCCTCGCTCTGTCCTTTCTCCGCAGACTCTGTCTCAGTTCCTCGCTCTGTCCCTCTCTCCACAGACTGTGTCTCAGTTCGTCGCTCTATCCTCTCCCCACAGACTCTGTCTCAGTTCCTCGCTCTGTCCCTCTCTCCACAGACTCTGTCTCAGTTCCTCGCTCTGTCCTCTCTCCGCAGACTCTGTCTCAGTTCCTCGCTCTGTCCTCTCTCCGCAGACTCTGTCTAGGTTCCTCGCTCTGTCCTGTCCCCACAGACTCTGTCTCAGTTCCTCGCTCTGACCTCTCACCACAGACTCCGTCTCAGTTCCTCGCTCTGTCCCTCTCTCCACAGACTGTGTCTCAGTTCCTCGCTCTGTCCCTCTCTCCACAGACTCTGTCTCAGTTCCTCGCTCTGTCCTCTCTCCGCAGACTCTGTCTAGGTTCCTCGCTCTGTCCTGTCCCCACAGACTCTGTCTCAGTTCCTCGCTCTGTCCTCTCACCACAGACTCCGTCTCAGTTCCTCGCTCTGTCCCTCTCTCCACAGACTGTGTCTCAGTTCCTCGCTCTGTCCCTCTCCCCACAGACTCCGTCTCAGTTCCTCGCTCTGTCCCTCTCTCCGCAGACTGTCTCAGATCCTCGCTCTGTCTTCTCTCCACAGACTCCGTCTCAGTTCCTCGCTCTGTCCTCTCTCCACAGACTGTCTCAGTTCCTCGCTGTGTCCTCTCTCCAAAGACTCGGTCTCAGTTCCTCGCTCTGTCCTCTCCCCACAGACTCTGTCTCAGTTCCTCGCTCTGTCCCTCTCACCACAGACTGTGTCTCAGTTCCTCGCTCTGTCCCTCTCACCACAGACTCTGTCTCAGTTCCTCGCTCTGTCCTTTCTCCGCAGACTCTGTCTCAGTTCCTCGCTCTGTCCTCTCTCCACAGACTGTGTCTCAGTTCCTCGCTCTGTCCCTCTCTCCACAGACTCTGTCTCAGTTCCTCGCTCTGTCCCTCTCTCCACAGACTGTGTCTCAATTCCTCGCTCTGTCCTCTCTCCGCAGACTCTGTCTCAGTTCCTCGCTCTGTCCCTCTCTCCACAGACTCTGTCTCAGTTCCTCGCTCTGTCCCTCTCTCCACAGACTGTCTCAGTTCCTCGCTCTGTCCTCTCTCCACAGACTCTGTCTCAGTTCCTCGCTCTGTCCCTCTCTCCACAGACTCCATCTCAGTTCCTCGCTCTGTCCCTCTCTCCGCAGACTCTGTCTCAGTTCCTCGCTGTGTCCTCTCTCCACAGACTCCGTCTCAGTTCCTCGCTCTGTCCCTCTCTCCACAGACTGTCTCAGTTCCTCGCTCTGTCCTCCCTCCACAGACTGTGTCTCAGTTCCTCGCTCTGTCCTTTCTCCGCAGACTCTGTCTCAGTTCCTCGCTCTGTCCCTCTCTCCACAGACTGTGTCTCAGTTCCTCGCTCTATCCTCTCCCCACAGACTCTGTCTAGGTTCCTCGCTCTGTCCTGTCCCCACAGACTCTGTCTCAGTTCCTCGCTCTGACCTCTCACCACAGACTCCGTCTCAGTTCCTCGCTCTGTCCCTCTCTCCACAGACTGTGTCTCAGTTCCTCGCTCTGTCCCTCTCTCCACAGACTCTGTCTCAGTTCCTCGCTCTGTCCTCTCTCCGCAGACTCTGTCTAGGTTCCTCGCTCTGTCCTGTCCCCACAGACTCTGTCTCAGTTCCTCGCTCTGTCCTCTCACCACAGACTCCGTCTCAGTTCCTCGCTCTGTCCCTCTCTCCACAGACTGTGTCTCAGTTCCTCGCTCTGTCCCTCTCCCCACAGACTCCGTCTCAGTTCCTCGCTCTGTCCCTCTCTCCGCAGACTGTCTCAGATCCTCGCTCTGTCTTCTCTCCACAGACTCCGTCTCAGTTCCTCGCTCTGTCCTCTCTCCACAGACTGTCTCAGTTCCTCGCTCTGTCCTTTCTCCGCAGACTCTGTCTCAGTTCCTCGCTCGGTCCTTTCTCCGCAGACTCTGTCTCAGTTCCTCGCTCGGTCCTCTCTCCACAGACTGTGTCTCAGTTCCTCGCTCTGTCCTTTCTCCGCAGACTCTGTCTCAGTTCCTCGCTCTGTCCTCTCTCCACAGACTGTGTCTCAGTTCCTCGCTCTGTCCTCTCTCCGCAGACTCTGTCTAGGTTCCTCGCTCTGTCCTGTCCCCACAGACTCTGTCTCAGTTCCTCGCTCTGTCCTCTCACCACAGACTCCGTCTCAGTTCCTCGCTCTGTCCCTCTCTCCACAGACTGTGTCTCAGTTCCTCGCTCTGTCCCTCTCTCCATAGACTGTCTCAGTTCCTCGCTCTGTCCCTCTCTCCACAGACTCCATCTCAGTTCCTCGCTCTGTCCCTCTCTCCGCAGACTCTGTCTCAGTTCCTCGCTGTGTCCTCTCTCCACAGACTCCGTCTCAGTTCCTCGCTCTGTCCCTCTCTCCACAGACTCTGTCTCAGTTCCTCGCTCTGTCCTCTCTCCGTAGACTCTGTCTCAGTTCCTCGCTCTGTCCCTCTCTCCACAGACTGTCTCAGTTCCTCGCTCTGTCCTCTCTCCACAGACTGTGTCTCAGTTCCTCGCTCTGTCCTTTCTCCGTAGACTCTGTCTCAGTTCCTCGCTCTGTCCCTCTCTCCACAGACTGTGTCTCAGTTCCTCGCTCTATCCTCTCCCCACAGACTCTGTCTCAGTTCCTCGCTCTGTCCCTCTCTCCACAGACTCTGTCTCAGTTCCTCGCTCTGTCCTCTCTCCGCAGACTCTGTCTCAGTTCCTCGCTCTGTCCTCTCTCCGCAGACTCTGTCTCAGTTCCTCGCTCTGTCCTCTCTCCGCAGACTCTGTCTCAGTTCCTCGCTCTGTCCTCTCTCTGCAGACTCTGTCTCAGTTCCTCGCTCTGTCCTCTCTCTGCAGACTCTGTCTCAGTTCCTCGCTCTGTCCTCTCTCCGCAGACTCTGTCTAGGTTCCTCGCTCTGTCCTGTCCCCACAGACTCTGTCTCAGTTCCTCGCTCTGTCCTCTCACCACAGACTCCGTCTCAGTTCCTCGCTCTGTCCCTCTCTCCACAGACTCTGTCTCAGTTCCTCGCTCTGTCCTCTCTCCGCAGACTCTGTTTCGGTTGCTCGCTCTGTCCTGTCCCCACAGACTCTGTCTCAGTTCCTCGCTCTGTCCTCTCACCACAGACTCCGTCTCAGTTCCTCGCTCTGTCCTCTCTCCACAGACTGTCTCAGTTCCTCGCTCTGTCCTTTCTCCGCAGACTCTGTCTCAGTTCCTCGCTCGGTCCTTTCTCCGCAGACTCTGTCTCAGTTCCTCGCTCGGTCCTCTCTCCACAGACTGTGTCTCAGTTCCTCGCTCTGTCCTTTCTCCGCAGACTCTGTCTCAGTTCCTCGCTCTGTCCTCTCTCCACAGACTGTGTCTCAGTTCCTCGCTCTGTCCTCTCTCCGCAGACTCTGTCTAGGTTCCTCGCTCTGTCCTGTCCCCACAGACTCTGTCTCAGTTCCTCGCTCTGTCCTCTCACCACAGACTCCGTCTCAGTTCCTCGCTCTGTCCCTCTCTCCACAGACTGTGTCTCAGTTCCTCGCTCTGTCCCTCTCTCCATAGACTGTCTCAGTTCCTCGCTCTGTCCCTCTCTCCACAGACTCCATCTCAGTTCCTCGCTCTGTCCCTCTCTCCGCAGACTCTGTCTCAGTTCCTCGCTGTGTCCTCTCTCCACAGACTCCGTCTCAGTTCCTCGCTCTGTCCCTCTCTCCACAGACTCTGTCTCAGTTCCTCGCTCTGTCCTCTCTCCGTAGACTCTGTCTCAGTTCCTCGCTCTGTCCCTCTCTCCACAGACTGTCTCAGTTCCTCGCTCTGTCCTCTCTCCACAGACTGTGTCTCAGTTCCTCGCTCTGTCCTTTCTCCGTAGACTCTGTCTCAGTTCCTCGCTCTGTCCCTCTCTCCACAGACTGTGTCTCAGTTCCTCGCTCTATCCTCTCCCCACAGACTCTGTCTCAGTTCCTCGCTCTGTCCCTCTCTCCACAGACTCTGTCTCAGTTCCTCGCTCTGTCCTCTCTCCGCAGACTCTGTCTCAGTTCCTCGCTCTGTCCTCTCTCCGCAGACTCTGTCTCAGTTCCTCGCTCTGTCCTCTCTCCGCAGACTCTGTCTCAGTTCCTCGCTCTGTCCTCTCTCTGCAGACTCTGTCTCAGTTCCTCGCTCTGTCCTCTCTCTGCAGACTCTGTCTCAGTTCCTCGCTCTGTCCTCTCTCCGCAGACTCTGTCTAGGTTCCTCGCTCTGTCCTGTCCCCACAGACTCTGTCTCAGTTCCTCGCTCTGTCCTCTCACCACAGACTCCGTCTCAGTTCCTCGCTCTGTCCCTCTCTCCACAGACTCTGTCTCAGTTCCTCGCTCTGTCCTCTCTCCGCAGACTCTGTCTCGGTTGCTCGCTCTGTCCTGTCCCCACAGACTCTGTCTCAGTTCCTCGCTCTGTCCTCTCACCACAGACTCCGTCTCAGTTCCTCGCTCTGTCCCTCTCTCCACAGACTGTGTCTCAGTTCCTCGCTCTGTCCCTCTCCCCACAGACTCCGTCTCAGTTCCTCGCTCTTTCCCTCTCTCCGCAGACTGTCTCAGATCCTCGCTCTGTCTTCTCTCCGCAGACTCCGTCTCAGTTCCTCGCTCTGTCCTCTCTCCACAGACTGTCTCAGTTCCTCGCTCTGTCCTCTCTCCACAGACTCGGTCTCAGTTCCTCGCTCTGTCCCTCTCACCACAGACTCTGTCTCAGTTCCTCGCTCTGTCCCTCTCTCCACAGACTGTGTCTCAGTTCCTCGCTCTGTCCCTCTCACCACAGACACGGTCTCAGTTCCTCGCTCTGTCCCTCTCTCCACAGACTCTGTCTCAGTTCCTCGCTCTGTCCTCTCTCCACAGACTCTGTCTCAGTTCCTCGCTCTGTCCTTTCTCCGCAGACTCTGTCTCAGTTCCTCGCTCTGTCCTCTCTCCACAGACTGTGTCTCAGTTCCTCGCTCTGTCCCTCTCTCCACAGACTCTGTCTCAGTTCCTCGCTCTGTCCCTCTCTCCACAGACTGTGTCTCAGTTCCTCGCTCTGTCCTCTCTCCGCAGACTCTGTCTCAGTTCCTCGCTCTGTTCCTCTCTCCGCAGACTCTGTCTCAGTTCCTCGCTCTGTCCTCTCTCCACAGACTGTCTCAGTTCCTCGCTCTGTCCCTCTCTCCACAGACTGTCTCAGTTCCTCGCTCTGTCCTCTCTCCACAGGCTCCGTTTCAGTTCCTCGCTGTGTCCTCTCTCCACAGACTCCGTCTCAGTTCCTCGCTCTGTCCCTCTCTCCACAGACTCTGTCTCAGTTCCTCGCTCTGTCCCTCTCTCCACAGACTGTCTCAGTTCCTCGCTCTGTCCTCTCTCCACAGACTCTGTCTCAGTTCCTCGCTGTGTCCTCTCTCCACAGACTCCGTCTCAGTTCCTCGCTCTGTCCCTCTCTCCACAGACTGTCTCAGTTCCTCGCTCTGTCCTCTCTCCACAGACTGTGTCTCAGTTCCTCGCTCTGTCCTTTCTCCGTAGACTCTGTCTCAGTTCCTCGCTCTGTCCCTCTCTCCACAGACTGTGTCTCAGTTCCTCGCTCTATCCTCTCCCCACAGACTCTGTCTCAGTTCCTCGCTCTGTCCCTCTCTCCACAGACTCTGTCTCAGTTCCTCGCTCTGTGCCCCTCTCCGCAGACTCTGTCTCAGTTCCTCGCTCTGTCCTCTCTCCGCAGACTCTGTCTAGGTTCCTCGCTCTGTCCTGTCCCCACAGACTCTGTCTCAGTTCCTCGCTCTGACCTCTCACCACAGACTCCGTCTCAGTTCCTCGCTCTGTCCCTCTCTCCACAGACTGTGTCTCAGTTCCTCGCTCTGTCCCTCTCTCCACAGACTCTGTCTCAGTTCCTCGCTCTGTCCTCTCTCCGCAGACTCTGTCTAGGTTCCTCGCTCTGTCCTGTCCCCACAGACTCTGTCTCAGTTCCTCGCTCTGTCCTCTCACCACAGACTCCGTCTCAGTTCCTCGCTCTGTCCCTCTCTCCACAGACTGTGTCTCAGTTCCTCGCTCTGTCCCTCTCTCCATAGACTGTCTCAGTTCCTCGCTCTGTCCTCTCACCACAGACTCTATCTCAGTTCCTCGCTCTGTCCCTCTCTCCACAGACTCTGTCTCAGTTCCTCGCTCTGTCCCTCTCTCCACAGACTCCATCTCAGTTCCTCGCTCTGTCCCTCTCTCCGCAGACTCTGTCTCAGTTCCTCGCTGTGTCCTCTCTCCACAGACTCCGTCTCAGTTCCTCGCTCTGTCCCTCTCTCCACAGACTCTGTCTCAGTTCCTCGCTCTGTCCTCTCTCCGTAGACTCTGTCTCAGTTCCTCGCTCTGTCCCTCTCTCCACAGACTGTCTCAGTTCCTCGCTCTGTCCTCTCTCCACAGACTGTGTCTCAGTTCCTCGCTCTATCCTCTCTCCGCAGACTCTGTCTCAGTTCCTCGCTCTGTCCTCTCTCCACAGACTCTGTCTCAGTTCCTCGCTCTGTCCTCTCTCCGCAGACTCTGTCTCAGTTCCTCGCTCTGTCCTCTCTCCGCAGACTCTGTCTAGGTTCCTCGCTCTGTCCTGTCCCCACAGACTCGGTCTCAGTTCCTCGCTCTGTCCCTCTCACCACAGACTCTGTCTCAGTTCCTCGCTCTGTCCCTCTCTCCACAGACTGTGTCTCAGTTCCTCGCTCTGTCCCTCTCACCACAGACTCTGTCTCAGTTCCTCGCTGTGTCCACTCTCCACAGACTCGGTCTCAGTTCCTCGCTCTGTCCCTCTCACCACAGACTCTGTCTCAGTTCCTCGCTCTGTCCCTCTCTCCACAGACTGTGTCTCAGTTCCTCGCTCTGTCCCTCTCACCACAGACTCTGTCTCAGTTCCTCGCTCTGTCCTCTCTCCACAGACTGTGTCTCAGTTCCTCGCTCTGTCCCTCTCTCCACAGACTCTGTCTCAGTTCCTCGCTCTGTCCCTCTCTCCACAGACTGTGTCTCAGTTCCTCGCTCTGTCCTCTCTCCGCAGACTCTGTCTCAGTTCCTCGCTCTGTTCCTCTCTCCGCAGACTCTGTCTCAGTTCCTCGCTCTGTCCTCTCTCCACAGACTGTCTCAGTTCCTCGCTCTGTCCCTCTCTCCACAGACTGTCTCAGTTCCTCGCTCTGTCCTCTCTCCACAGGCTCCGTCTCAGTTCCTCGCTCTGTCCTCTCTCCGCAGACTCTGCCTCAGTTCCTCGCTCTGTCCTCTCTGCACAGACTCCGTCTCAGTTCCTCGCTCTGTCCCTCTCTCCACAGTCTCTGTCTCAGTTCCTCGCTCTGTCCTTTCTCCGCAGACTCTGTCTCAGTTCCTCGCTCTATCCTCTCCCCACAGACTCTGTCTCAGTTCCTCGCTCTGTCCTCTCTCCGCAGACTCTGTCTCAGTTCCTCGCTCTGTCCTCTCTTCACAGACTCTGTCTCAGTTCCTCGCTCTGTCCCTCTCTCCACAGACTGTGTCTCAGTTCCTCGCTCTATGCTCTCCCCACAGACTCTGTCTCAGTTCCTCGCTCTGTCCCTCTCTCCACAGACTGTCTCAGTTCCTCGCTCTGTCCCTCTCTCCACAGAATCTGTCTCAGTTCCTCGCTCTGTCCCTCTCTCCACAGACTCCATCTCAGTTCCTCACTCTGTCCCTCTCTCCGCAGACTCTGTCTCAGTTCCTCGCTGTGTCCTCTCTCCACAGACTCCGTCTCAGTTCCTCGCTCTGTCCCTCTCTCCACAGACTCTGTCTCAGTTCCTCGCTCTGTCCCTCTCTCCACAGACTGTCTCAGTTCCTCGCTCTGTCCTCTCTCCACAGACTCTGTCTCAGTTCCTCGCTCTGTCCCTCTCTCCAGACTCCATCTCAGTTCCTCGCTCTGTCCCTCTCTCCGCAGACTCTGTCTCAGTTCCTCGCTGTGTCCTCTCTCCACAGACTCCGTCTCAGTTCCTCGCTCTGTCCCTCTCTCCACAGACTGTCTCAGTTCCTCGATCTGTCCTCTCTCCACAGACTGTGTCTCAGTTCCTCGCTCTGTCCTTTCTCCGCAGACTCTGTCTCAGTTCCTCGCTCTGTCCCTCTCTCCACAGACTGTGTCTCAGTTCGTCGCTCTATCCTCTCCCCACAGACTCTGTCTCAGTTCCTCGCTCTGTCCCTCTCTCCACAGACTCTGTCTCAGTTCCTCCCTCTGTCCTCTCTCCGCAGACTCTGTCTCAGTTCCTCGCTCTTTCCTCTCTCCGCAGACTCTGTCTAGGTTCCTCGCTCTGTCCTGTCCCCACAGACTCTGTCTCAGTTCCTCGCTCTGTCCCTCTCTCCACAGACTGTGTCTCAGTTCCTCGCTCTGTCCCTCTCTCCACAGACTCTGTCTCAGTTCCTCGCTCTGTCCTCTCTCCGCAGACTCTGTCTAGGTTCCTTGCTCTGTCCTGTCCCCACAGACTCTGTCTCAGTTCCTCGCTCTGTCCTCTCACCACAGACTCCGTCTCAGTTCCTCGCTCTGTCCCTCTCTCCACAGACTGTGTCTCAGTTCCTCGCTCTGTCCCTCTCCCCACAGACTCCGTCTCAGTTCCTCGCTCTGTCCCTCTCTCCGCAGACTGTCTCAGATCCTCGCTCTGTCTTCTCTCCACAGACTCCGTCTCAGTTCCTCGCTCTGTCCTCTCTCCACAGACTGTCTCAGTTCCTCGCTGTGTCCTCTCTCCAAAGACTCGGTCTCAGTTCCTCGCTCTGTCCTCTCCCCACAGACTCTGTCTCAGTTCCTCGCTCTGTCCCTCTCACCACAGACTGTGTCTCAGTTCCTCGCTCTGTCCCTCTCACCACAGACTCTGTCTCAGTTCCTCGCTCTGTCCTTTCTCCGCAGACTCTGTCTCAGTTCCTCGCTCTGTCCTCTCTCCACAGACTGTGTCTCAGTTCCTCGCTCTGTCCCTCTCTCCACAGACTCTGTCTCAGTTCCTCGCTCTGTCCCTCTCTCCACAGACTGTGTCTCAGTTCCTCGCTCTGTCCTCTCTCCGCAGACTCTGTCTCAGTTCCTCGCTCTGTCCCTCTCTCCACAGACTCTGTCTCAGTTCCTCGCTCTGTCCCTCTCTCCACAGACTGTCTCAGTTCCTCGCTCTGTCCTCTCTCCACAGACTCTGTCTCAGTTCCTCGCTCTGTCCCTCTCTCCACAGACTCCATCTCAGTTCCTCGCTCTGTCCCTCTCTCCGCAGACTCTGTCTCAGTTCCTCGCTGTGTCCTCTCTCCACAGACTCCGTCTCAGTTCCTCGCTCTGTCCCTCTCTCCACAGACTGTCTCAGTTCCTCGCTCTGTCCTCCCTCCACAGACTGTGTCTCAGTTCCTCGCTCTGTCCTTTCTCCGCAGACTCTGTCTCAGTTCCTCGCTCTGTCCCTCTCTCCACAGACTGTGTCTCAGTTCCTCGCTCTATCCTCTCCCCACAGACTCTGTCTAGGTTCCTCGCTCTGTCCTGTCCCCACAGACTCTGTCTCAGTTCCTCGCTCTGACCTCTCACCACAGACTCCGTCTCAGTTCCTCGCTCTGTCCCTCTCTCCACAGACTGTGTCTCAGTTCCTCGCTCTGTCCCTCTCTCCACAGACTCTGTCTCAGTTCCTCGCTCTGTCCTCTCTCCGCAGACTCTGTCTAGGTTCCTCGCTCTGTCCTGTCCCCACAGACTCTGTCTCAGTTCCTCGCTCTGTCCTCTCACCACAGACTCCGTCTCAGTTCCTCGCTCTGTCCCTCTCTCCACAGACTGTGTCTCAGTTCCTCGCTCTGTCCCTCTCCCCACAGACTCCGTCTCAGTTCCTCGCTCTGTCCCTCTCTCCGCAGACTGTCTCAGATCCTCGCTCTGTCTTCTCTCCACAGACTCCGTCTCAGTTCCTCGCTCTGTCCTTTCTCCGCAGACTCTGTCTCAGTTCCTCGCTCGGTCCTTTCTCCGCAGACTCTGTCTCAGTTCCTCGCTCGGTCCTCTCTCCACAGACTGTGTCTCAGTTCCTCGCTCTGTCCTTTCTCCGCAGACTCTGTCTCAGTTCCTCGCTCTGTCCTCTCTCCACAGACTGTGTCTCAGTTCCTCGCTCTGTCCTCTCTCCGCAGACTCTGTCTAGGTTCCTCGCTCTGTCCTGTCCCCACAGACTCTGTCTCAGTTCCTCGCTCTGTCCTCTCACCACAGACTCCGTCTCAGTTCCTCGCTCTGTCCCTCTCTCCACAGACTGTGTCTCAGTTCCTCGCTCTGTCCCTCTCTCCATAGACTGTCTCAGTTCCTCGCTCTGTCCCTCTCTCCACAGACTCCATCTCAGTTCCTCGCTCTGTCCCTCTCTCCGCAGACTCTGTCTCAGTTCCTCGCTGTGTCCTCTCTCCACAGACTCCGTCTCAGTTCCTCGCTCTGTCCCTCTCTCCACAGACTCTGTCTCAGTTCCTCGCTCTGTCCTCTCTCCGTAGACTCTGTCTCAGTTCCTCGCTCTGTCCCTCTCTCCACAGACTGTCTCAGTTCCTCGCTCTGTCCTCTCTCCACAGACTGTGTCTCAGTTCCTCGCTCTGTCCTTTCTCCGTAGACTCTGTCTCAGTTCCTCGCTCTGTCCCTCTCTCCACAGACTGTGTCTCAGTTCCTCGCTCTATCCTCTCCCCACAGACTCTGTCTCAGTTCCTCGCTCTGTCCCTCTCTCCACAGACTCTGTCTCAGTTCCTCGCTCTGTCCTCTCTCCGCAGACTCTGTCTCAGTTCCTCGCTCTGTCCTCTCTCCGCAGACTCTGTCTCAGTTCCTCGCTCTGTCCTCTCTCCGCAGACTCTGTCTCAGTTCCTCGCTCTGTCCTCTCTCTGCAGACTCTGTCTCAGTTCCTCGCTCTGTCCTCTCTCTGCAGACTCTGTCTCAGTTCCTCGCTCTGTCCTCTCTCCGCAGACTCTGTCTCGGTTGCTCGCTCTGTCCTGTCCCCACAGACTCTGTCTCAGTTCCTCGCTCTGTCCCTCTCTCCACAGACTGTGTCTCAGTTCCTCGCTCTGTCCCTCTCCCCACAGACTCCGTCTCAGTTCCTCGCTCTTTCCCTCTCTCCGCAGACTGTCTCAGATCCTCGCTCTGTCTTCTCTCCGCAGACTCCGTCTCAGTTCCTCGCTCTGTCCTCTCTCCACAGACTGTCTCAGTTCCTCGCTCTGTCCTCTCTCCACAGACTCGGTCTCAGTTCCTCGCTCTGTCCCTCTCACCACAGACTCTGTCTCAGTTCCTCGCTCTGTCCCTCTCTCCACAGACTGTGTCTCAGTTCCTCGCTCTGTCCCTCTCACCACAGACACGGTCTCAGTTCCTCGCTCTGTCCCTCTCTCCACAGACTCTGTCTCAGTTCCTCGCTCTGTCCTCTCTCCACAGACTCTGTCTCAGTTCCTCGCTCTGTCCTTTCTCCGCAGACTCTGTCTCAGTTCCTCGCTCTGTCCTCTCTCCACAGACTGTGTCTCAGTTCCTCGCTCTGTCCCTCTCTCCACAGACTCTGTCTCAGTTCCTCGCTCTGTCCCTCTCTCCACAGACTGTGTCTCAGTTCCTCGCTCTGTCCTCTCTCCGCAGACTCTGTCTCAGTTCCTCGCTCTGTTCCTCTCTCCGCAGACTCTGTCTCAGTTCCTCGCTCTGTCCTCTCTCCACAGACTGTCTCAGTTCCTCGCTCTGTCCCTCTCTCCACAGACTGTCTCAGTTCCTCGCTCTGTCCTCTCTCCACAGGCTCCGTTTCAGTTCCTCGCTGTGTCCTCTCTCCACAGACTCCGTCTCAGTTCCTCGCTCTGTCCCTCTCTCCACAGACTCTGTCTCAGTTCCTCGCTCTGTCCCTCTCTCCACAGACTGTCTCAGTTCCTCGCTCTGTCCTCTCTCCACAGACTCTGTCTCAGTTCCTCGCTGTGTCCTCTCTCCACAGACTCCGTCTCAGTTCCTCGCTCTGTCCCTCTCTCCACAGACTGTCTCAGTTCCTCGCTCTGTCCTCTCTCCACAGACTGTGTCTCAGTTCCTCGCTCTGTCCTTTCTCCGTAGACTCTGTCTCAGTTCCTCGCTCTGTCCCTCTCTCCACAGACTGTGTCTCAGTTCCTCGCTCTATCCTCTCCCCACAGACTCTGTCTCAGTTCCTCGCTCTGTCCCTCTCTCCACAGACTCTGTCTCAGTTCCTCGCTCTGTCCCCCTCTCCGCAGACTCTGTCTCAGTTCCTCGCTCTGTCCTCTCTCCGCAGACTCTGTCTAGGTTCCTCGCTCTGTCCTGTCCCCACAGACTCTGTCTCAGTTCCTCGCTCTGACCTCTCACCACAGACTCCGTCTCAGTTCCTCGCTCTGTCCCTCTCTCCACAGACTGTGTCTCAGTTCCTCGCTCTGTCCCTCTCTCCACAGACTCTGTCTCAGTTCCTCGCTCTGTCCTCTCTCCGCAGACTCTGTCTAGGTTCCTCGCTCTGTCCTGTCCCCACAGACTCTGTCTCAGTTCCTCGCTCTGTCCTCTCACCACAGACTCCGTCTCAGTTCCTCGCTCTGTCCCTCTCTCCACAGACTGTGTCTCAGTTCCTCGCTCTGTCCCTCTCTCCATAGACTGTCTCAGTTCCTCGCTCTGTCCTCTCACCACAGACTCTATCTCAGTTCCTCGCTCTGTCCCTCTCTCCACAGACTCTGTCTCAGTTCCTCGCTCTGTCCCTCTCTCCACAGACTCCATCTCAGTTCCTCGCTCTGTCCCTCTCTCCGCAGACTCTGTCTCAGTTCCTCGCTGTGTCCTCTCTCCACAGACTCCGTCTCAGTTCCTCGCTCTGTCCCTCTCTCCACAGACTCTGTCTCAGTTCCTCGCTCTGTCCTCTCTCCGTAGACTCTGTCTCAGTTCCTCGCTCTGTCCCTCTCTCCACAGACTGTCTCAGTTCCTCGCTCTGTCCTCTCTCCACAGACTGTGTCTCAGTTCCTCGCTCTATCCTCTCTCCGCAGACTCTGTCTCAGTTCCTCGCTCTGTCCTCTCTCCACAGACTCTGTCTCAGTTCCTCGCTCTGTCCTCTCTCCGCAGACTCTGTCTCAGTTCCTCGCTCTGTCCTCTCTCCGCAGACTCTGTCTAGGTTCCTCGCTCTGTCCTGTCCCCACAGACTCTGTCTCAGTTCCTCGCTCTGTCCTCTCACCACAGACTCCGTCTCAGTTCCTCGCTCTGTCCCTCTCTCCACAGACTCTGTCTCAGTTCCTCGCTCTGTCCTCTCTCCGCAGACTCTGTCTAGGTTGCTCGCTCTGTCCTGTCCCCACAGACTCTGTCTCAGTTCCTCGCTCTGTCCCTCTCTCCACAGACTGTGTCTCAGTTCCTCGCTCTGTCCCTCTCCCCACAGACTCCGTCTCAGTTCCTCGCTCTGTCCCTCTCTCCGCAGACTGTCTCAGATCCTCGCTCTGTCTTCTCTCCGCAGACTCCGTCTCAGTTCCTCGCTCTGTCCTCTCTCCACAGACTGTCTCAGTTCCTCGCTGTGTCCTCTCTCCACAGACTCGGTCTCAGTTCCTCGCTCTGTCCCTCTCACCACAGACTCTGTCTCAGTTCCTCGCTCTGTCCCTCTCTCCACAGACTGTGTCTCAGTTCCTCGCTCTGTCCCTCTCACCACAGACACTGTCTCAGTTCCTCGCTCTGTCCCTCTCTCCACAGACTCTGTCTCAGTTCCTCGCTCTGTCCCTCTCCCCACAGACTCCGTCTCAGTTCCTCTCTCTGTCCCTCTCTCCGCAGACTGTCTCAGATCCTCGCTCTGTCTTCTCTCCGCAGACTCCGTCTCAGTTCCTCGCTCTGTCCTCTCTCCACAGACTGTCTCAGTTCCTCGCTGTGTCCTCTCTCCACAGACTCGGTCTCAGTTCCTCGCTCTGTCCCTCTCACCACAGACTCTGTCTCAGTTCCTCGCTCTGTCCCTCTCTCCACAGACTGTGTCTCAGTTCCTCGCTCTGTCCCTCTCACCACAGACACTGTCTCAGTTCCTCGCTCTGTCCTCTCTCCACAGACTGTGTCTCAGTTCCTCGCTCTGTCCCTCTCTCCACAGACTGTGTCTCAGTTCCTCGCTCTGTCCTCTCTCCGCAGACTCTGTCTCAGTTCCTCGCTCTGTTCCTCTCTCCGCAGACTCTGTCTCAGTTCCTCGCTCTGTCCTCTCTCCACAGACTGTCTCAGTTCCTCGCTCTGTCCCTCTCTCCACAGACTGTCTCAGTTCCTCGCTCTGTCCTCTCTCCACAGGCTCCGTCTCAGTTCCTCGCTCTGTCCTCTCTCCGCAGACTCTGTCTCAGTTCCTCGCTCTATCCTCTCCCCACAGACTCTGTCTCAGTTCCTCGCTCTGTCCTCTCTCCACAGACTGTGTCTCAGTTCCTCGCTCTATGCTCTCCCCACAGACTCTGTCTCAGTTCCTCGCTCTGTCCCTCTCTCCACAGACTCCGTCTCAGTTCCTCGCTCTGTCCCTCTCTCCACAGACTCTGTCTCAGTTCCTCGCTCTGTCCCTCTCTCCACAGACTGTCTCAGTTCCTCGCTCTGTCCTCTCTCCACAGACTCTGTCTCAGTTCCTCGCTCTGTCCCTCTCTCCACAGACTCCATCTCAGTTCCTCGCTCTGTCCCTCTCTCCGCAGACTCTGTCTCAGTTCCTCGCTGTGTCCTCTCTCCACAGACTCCGTCTCAGTTCCTCGCTCTGTCCCTCTCTCCACAGACTGTCTCAGTTCCTCGCTCTGTCCTCTCTCCACAGACTGTGTCTCAGTTCCTCGCTCTGTCCTTTCTCCGCAGACTCTGTCTCAGTTCCTCGCTCTGTCCCTCTCTCCACAGACTGTGTCTCAGTTCCTCGCTCTATCCTCTCCCCACAGACTCTGTCTCAGTTCCTCGCTCTGTCCCTCTCTCCACAGACTCTGTCTCAGTTCCTCGCTCTGTCCCCCTCTCCGCAGACTCTGTCTCAGTTCCTCGCTCTGTCCTCTCTCCGCAGACTCTGTCTAGGTTCCTCGCTCTGTCCTGTCCCCACAGACTCTGTCTCAGTTCCTCGCTCTGACCTCTTACCACAGACTCCGTCTCAGTTCCTCGCTCTGTCCCTCTCTCCACAGACTGTGTCTCAGTTCCTCGCTCTGTCCCTCTCTCCACAGACTCTGTCTCAGTTCCTCGCTCTGTCCTCTCTCCGCAGACTCTGTCTAGGTTCCTCGCTCTGTCCTGTCCCCACAGACTCTGTCTCAGTTCCTCGCTCTGTCCTCTCACCACAGACTCCGTCTCAGTTCCTCGCTCTGTCCCTCTCTCCACAGACTGTGTCTCAGTTCCTCGCTCTGTCCCTCTCTCCACAGACTGTCTCAGTTCCTCGCTCTGTCCTCTCACCACAGACTCTATCTCAGTTCCTCGCTCTGTCCCTCTCTCCACAGACTCTGTCTCAGTTCATCGCTCTGTCCCTCTCTCCACAGACTCCATCTCAATTCCTCGCTCTGTCCCTCTCTCCGCAGACTCTGTCTCAGTTCCTCGCTGTGTCCTCTCTCCACAGACTCCGTCTCAGTTCCTCGCTCTGTCCCTCTCTCCACAGACTCTGTCTCAGTTCCTCGCTCTGTCCTCTCTCCGTAGACTCTGTCTCAGTTCCTCGCTCTGTCCCTCTCTCCACAGACTGTCTCAGTTCCTCGCTCTGTCCTCTCTCCACAGACTGCGTCTCAGTTCCTCGCTCTGTCCTTTCTCCGCAGACTCTGTCTCAGTTCCTCGCTCTGTCCTCTCTCCGCAGACTCTGTCTCAGTTCCTCGCTCTGTCCTCTCTCCGCAGACTCTGTCTCAGTTCCTCGCTCTGTCCTCTCTCCACAGACTCTGTCTCAGTTCCTCGCTCTGTCCTCTCTCCGCAGACTCTGTCTCAGTTCCTCGCTCTGTCCTCTCTCCGCAGACTCTGTCTAGGTTCCTCGCTCTGTCCTCTCTCCGCAGACTCTGTCTCAGTTCCTCGCTCTGTCCTCTCTCCACAGACTCTGTCTCAGTTCCTCGCTCTGTCCTCTCTCCGCAGACTCTGTCTCAGTTCCTCGCTCTGTCCTCTCTCCGCAGACTCTGTCTAGGTTCCTCGCTCTGTCCTGTCCCCACAGACTCTGTCTCAGTTCCTCGCTCTGTCCTCTCACCACAGACTCCGTCTCAGTTCCTCGCTCTGTCCCTCTCTCCACAGACTCTGTCTCAGTTCCTCGCTCTGTCCTCTCTCCGCAGACTCTGTCTAGGTTGCTCGCTCTGTCCTGTCCCCACAGACTCTGTCTCAGTTCCTCGCTCTGTCCTCTCACCAGACTCCGTCTCAGTTCCTCGCTCTGTCCCTCTCTCCACAGACTGTGTCTCAGTTCCTCGCTCTGTCCCTCTCTCCGCAGACTGTCTCAGATCCTCGCTCTGTCTTCTCTCCGCAGACTCCGTCTCAGTTCCTCGCTCTGTCCTCTCTCCACAGACTGTCTCAGTTCCTCGCTGTGTCCTCTCTCCACAGACTCGGTCTCAGTTCCTCGCTCTGTCCCTCTCACCACAGACTCTGTCTCAGTTCCTCGCTCTGTCCCTCTCTCCACAGACTGTGTCTCAGTTCCTCGCTCTGTCCCTCTCACCACAGACACTGTCTCAGTTCCTCGCTCTGTCCTCTCTCCACAGACTGTGTCTCAGTTCCTCGCTCTGTCCCTCTCTCCACAGACTGTGTCTCAGTTCCTCGCTCTGTCCTCTCTCCGCAGACTCTGTCTCAGTTCCTCGCTCTGTTCCTCTCTCCGCAGACTCTGTCTCAGTTCCTCGCTCTGTCCTCTCTCCACAGACTGTCTCAGTTCCTCGCTCTGTCCCTCTCTCCACAGACTGTCTCAGTTCCTCGCTCTGTCCTCTCTCCACAGGCTCCGTCTCAGTTCCTCGCTCTGTCCTCTCTCCGCAGACTCTGTCTCAGTTCCTCGCTCTATCCTCTCCCCACAGACTCTGTCTCAGTTCCTCGCTCTGTCCTCTCTCCGCAGACTCTGTCTCAGTTCCTCGCTCTGTCCTCTCTTCACAGACTCTGTCTCAGTTCCTCGCTCTGTCCCTCTCTCCACAGACTGTGTCTCAGTTCCTCGCTCTATGCTCTCCCCACAGACTCTGTCTCAGTTCCTCGCTCTGTCCCTCTCTCCACAGACTCCGTCTCAGTTCCTCGCTCTGTCCCTCTCTCCGCAGACTCTGTCTCAGTTCCTCGCTGTGTCCTCTCTCCACAGACTCCGTCTCAGTTCCTCGCTCTGTCCCTCTCTCCACAGACTGTCTCAGTTCCTCGCTCTGTCCTCTCTCCACAGACTGTGTCTCAGTTCCTCGCTCTGTCCTTTCTCCGCAGACTCTGTCTCAGTTCCTCGCTCTGTCCCTCTCTCCACAGACTGTGTCTCAGTTCCTCGCTCTATCCTCTCCCCACAGACTCTGTCTCAGTTCCTCGCTCTGTCCCTCTCTCCACAGACTCTGTCTCAGTTCCTCGCTCTGTCCCCCTCTCCGCAGACTCTGTCTCAGTTCCTCGCTCTGTCCTCTCTCCGCAGACTCTGTCTAGGTTCCTCGCTCTGTCCTGTCCCCACAGACTCTGTCTCAGTTCCTCGCTCTGACCTCTCACCACAGACTCCGTCTCAGTTCCTCGCTCTGTCCCTCTCTCCACAGACTGTGTCTCAGTTCCTCGCTCTGTCCCTCTCTCCACAGACTCTGTCTCAGTTCCTCGCTCTGTCCTCTCTCCGCAGACTCTGTCTAGGTTCCTCGCTCTGTCCTGTCCCCACAGACTCTGTCTCAGTTCCTCGCTCTGTCCTCTCACCACAGACTCCGTCTCAGTTCCTCGCTCTGTCCCTCTCTCCACAGACTGTGTCTCAGTTCCTCGCTCTGTCCCTCTCTCCACAGACTGTCTCAGTTCCTCGCTCTGTCCTCTCACCACAGACTCTATCTCAGTTCCTCGCTCTGTCCCTCTCTCCACAGACTCTGTCTCAGTTCATCGCTCTGTCCCTCTCTCCACAGACTCCATCTCAATTCCTCGCTCTGTCCCTCTCTCCGCAGACTCTGTCTCAGTTCCTCGCTGTGTCCTCTCTCCACAGACTCCGTCTCAGTTCCTCGCTCTGTCCCTCTCTCCACAGACTCTGTCTCAGTTCCTCGCTCTGTCCTCTCTCCGTAGACTCTGTCTCAGTTCCTCGCTCTGTCCCTCTCTCCACAGACTGTCTCAGTTCCTCGCTCTGTCCTCTCTCCACAGACTGCGTCTCAGTTCCTCGCTCTGTCCTTTCTCCGCAGACTCTGTCTCAGTTCCTCGCTCTGTCCTCTCTCCGCAGACTCTGTCTCAGTTCCTCGCTCTGTCCTCTCTCCGCAGACTCTGTCTCAGTTCCTCGCTCTGTCCTCTCTCCACAGACTCTGTCTCAGTTCCTCGCTCTGTCCTCTCTCCGCAGACTCTGTCTCAGTTCCTCGCTCTGTCCTCTCTCCGCAGACTCTGTCTAGGTTCCTCGCTCTGTCCTCTCTCCGCAGACTCTGTCTCAGTTCCTCGCTCTGTCCTCTCTCCACAGACTCTGTCTCAGTTCCTCGCTCTGTCCTCTCTCCGCAGACTCTGTCTCAGTTCCTCGCTCTGTCCTCTCTCCGCAGACTCTGTCTAGGTTCCTCGCTCTGTCCTGTCCCCACAGACTCTGTCTCAGTTCCTCGCTCTGTCCTCTCACCACAGACTCCGTCTCAGTTCCTCGCTCTGTCCCTCTCTCCACAGACTCTGTCTCAGTTCCTCGCTCTGTCCTCTCTCCGCAGACTCTGTCTAGGTTGCTCGCTCTGTCCTGTCCCCACAGACTCTGTCTCAGTTCCTCGCTCTGTCCTCTCACCAGACTCCGTCTCAGTTCCTCGCTCTGTCCCTCTCTCCACAGACTGTGTCTCAGTTCCTCGCTCTGTCCCTCTCCCCACAGACTCCGTCTCAGTTCCTCGCTCTGTCCCTCTCTCCGCAGACTGTCTCAGATCCTCGCTCTGTCTTCTCTCCGCAGACTCCGTCTCAGTTCCTCGCTCTGTCCTCTCTCCACGGACTGTCTCAGTTCCTCGCTGTGTCCTCTCTCCACAGACTCGGTCTCAGTTCCTCGCTCTGTCCCTCTCACCACAGACTCTGTCTCAGTTCCTCGCTCTGTCCCTCTCTCCACAGACTGTGTCTCAGTTCCTCGCTCTGTCCCTCTCACCACAGACACTGTCTCAGTTCCTCGCTCTGTCCCTCTCTCCACAGACTCTGTCTCAGTTCCTCGCTCTGTCCCTCTCCCCACAGACTCCGTCTCAGTTCCTCTCTCTGTCCCTCTCTCCGCAGACTGTCTCAGATCCTCGCTCTGGCTTCTCTCCGCAGACTCCGTCTCAGTTCCTCGCTCTGTCCTCTCTCCACAGACTGTCTCAGTTCCTCGCTGTGTCCTCTCTCCACAGACTCGGTCTCAGTTCCTCGCTCTGTCCCTCTCTCCACAGACTGTGTCTCAGTTCGTCGCTCTATCCTCTCCCCACAGACTCTGTCTCCGTTCCTCGCTCTGTCCCTCTCTCCACAGACTCTGTCTCAGTTCCTCGCTCTGTCCTCTCTCCGCAGACTCTGTCTCAGTTCCTCGCTCTGTCCTCTCTCCGCAGACTCTGTCTAGGTTCCTCGCTCTGTCCTGTCCCCACAGACTCTGTCTCAGTTCCTCGCTCTGACCTCTCACCACAGACTCCGTCTCAGTTCCTCGCTCTGTCCCTCTCTCCACAGACTGTGTCTCAGTTCCTCGCTCTGTCCCTCTCTCCACAGACTCTGTCTCAGTTCCTCGCTCTGTCCTCTCTCCGCAGACTCTGTCTAGGTTCCTCGCTCTGTCCTGTCCCCACAGACTCTGTCTCAGTTCCTCGCTCTGTCCTCTCACCACAGACTCCGTCTCAGTTCCTCGCTCTGTCCCTCTCTCCACAGACTGTGTCTCAGTTCCTCGCTCTGTCCCTCTCCCCACAGACGCCGTCTCAGTTCCTCGCTCTGTCCCTCTCTCCGCAGACTGTCTCAGATCCTCGCTCTGTCTTCTCTCCACAGACTCCGTCTCAGTTCCTCGCTCTGTCCTCTCTCCACAGACTGTCTCAGTTCCTCGCTGTGTCCTCTCTCCAAAGACTCGGTCTCAGTTCCTCGCTCTGTCCTCTCCCCACAGACTCTGTCTCAGTTCCTCGCTCTGTCCCTCTCACCACAGACTGTGTCTCAGTTCCTCGCTCTGTCCCTCTCACCACAGACTCTGTCTCAGTTCCTCGCTCTGTCCTTTCTCCGCAGACTCTGTCTCAGTTCCTCGCTCTGTCCTCTCTCCACAGACTGTGTCTCAGTTCCTCGCTCTGTCCCTCTCTCCACAGACTCTGTCTCAGTTCCTCGCTCTGTCCCTCTCTCCACAGACTGTGTCTCAGTTCCTCGCTCTGTCCTCTCTCCGCAGACTCTGTCTCAGTTCCTCGCTCTGTCCCTCTCTCCACAGACTCTGTCTCAGTTCCTCGCTCTGTCCCTCTCTCCACAGACTGTCTCAGTTCCTCGCTCTGTCCTCTCTCCACAGATCTCTGTCTCAGTTCCTCGCTCTGTCCCTCTCTCCACAGACTCCATCTCAGTTCCTCGCTCTGTCCCTCTCTCCGCAGACTCTGTCTCAGTTCCTCGCTGTGTCCTCTCTCCACAGACTCCGTCTCAGTTCCTCGCTCTGTCCCTCTCTCCACAGACTGTCTCAGTTCCTCGCTCTGTCCTCCCTCCACAGACTGTGTCTCAGTTCCTCGCTCTGTCCTCTCCCCACAGACTCTGTCTCAGTTCCTCGCTCTATCCTCTCCCCACAGACTCTGTCTAGGTTCCTCGCTCTGTCCTGTCCCCACAGACTCTGTCTCAGTTCCTCGCTCTGACCTCTCACCACAGACTCCGTCTCAGTTCCTCGCTCTGTCCCTCTCTCCACAGACTGTGTCTCAGTTCCTCGCTCTGTCCCTCTCTCCACAGACTCTGTCTCAGTTCCTCGCTCTGTCCTCTCTCCGCAGACTCTGTCTAGGTTCCTCGCTCTGTCCTGTCCCCACAGACTGTCTCAGTTCCTCGCTCTGTCCTCTCTCCACAGACTCTGTCTCAGTTCCTCGCTCTGTCCCTCTCTCCACAGACTCCATCTCAGTTCCTCGCTCTGTCCCTCTCTCCGCAGACTCTGTCTCAGTTCCTCGCTGTGTCCTCTCTCCACAGACTCCGTCTCAGTTCCTCGCTCTGTCCTTTCTCCGCAGACTCTGTCTCAGTTCCTCGCTCTATCCTCTCCCCACAGACTCTGTCTCAGTTCCTCGCTCTGTCCTCTCTCCGCAGACTCTGTCTCAGTTCCTCGCTCTGTCCTCTCTCCGCAGACTCTGTCTCAGTTCCTCGCTGTGTCCTACCTCCGCAGACTCTGTCTCAGTTCCTCGCTCTGTCCCTCTCTCCACAGACTCTGTCTCAGTTCCTCGCTCTATCCTCTCCCCACACACTCTGTCTCAGTTCCTCGCTCTGTCCTCTCACCACAGACTCTGTTTCAGTTCCTCGCTCTGTCCCTCTCACCACAGACTCCGTCTCAGTTCCTCGCTCTGTCCTCTCTGTCTCAGTTCCTCGCTCTGTCCTCTCTCCACAGACTCTGTCTCAGTTCCTCGCTCTGTCCCTCTCTCCACAGACTCCGTCTCAGTTCCTCGCTCTGTCCTCTCTCCGCAGCCTCTGTCTCAGTTCCTCGCTCTGTCCTCTCTCCGCAGACTCTGTTTCAGTTCCTCGCTCTGTCCCTCTCTCCACAGACTCTGTCTCAGTTCCTCGCTCTGTCCTCTCTCCACAGACTCTGCCTCAGTTCCTCGCTCTGTCCTCTCTCCGCAGACTCTGTCTCAGTTCCTCGCTCTGTCCCTCTCTCCACAGACTGTCTCAGTTCCTCGCTCTGTCCTCTCTCCACAGGCTCCGTCTCAGTTCCTCGCTCTGTCCTCTCTCCGCAGACTCTGCCTCAGTTCCTCGCTCTGTCCTCTCTCCACAGACTCTGTCTCAGTTCCTCGCTCTGTCCTCTCTCCACAGACTCCGTCTCAGTTCCTCGCTCTGTCCTCTCTCCGCAGTCTCTGTCTCAGTTCCTCGCTCTGTCCCTCTCTCCACAGACTCTGTCTAGGTTCCTCGCTCTGTCCTCTCTCCACAGACTCTGTCTCAGTTCCTCGCTCTGTCCCTCTCTCCACAGACTCTGTCTAGGTTCCTCGCTCTGTCCTCTCTCCACAGACTGTCTCAGTTCCTCGCTCTGTCCTCTCTGTCTCAGTTCCTCGCTCTGTCCTCTCTCCGCAGACTCTGTCTCAGTTCCTCGCTCTGTTCCTCTCTCCGCAGACTCTGTCTCAGTTCCTCGCTCTGTCCCTCTCTCCACAGACTGTCTCAGTTCCTCGCTCTGTCCTCTCTCCACAGGCTCCGTCTCAGTTCCTCGCTCTGTCCTCTCTCCGCAGACTCTGCCTCAGTTCCTCGCTCTGTCCTCTCTCCACAGACTCTGTCTCAGTTCCTCGCTCTGTCCTCTCTCCACAGACTCCGTCTCAGTTCCTCGCTCTGTCCTCTCTCCGCAGTCTCTGTCTCAGTTCCTCGCTCTGTCCCTCTCTCCACAGACTCTGTCTAGGTTCCTCGCTCTGTCCTCTCTCCACAGACTCTGTCTCAGTTCCTCGCTCTGTCCTCTCTCCGCAGACTCTGCCTCAGTTCCTCGCTCTGTCCTCTCTCCACAGACTCCGTCGCAGTTCCTCGCTCTGTCCCTCTCTCCACAGTCTCTGTCTCAGTTCCTCGCTCTGTCCTTTCTCCGCAGACTCTGTCTCAGTTCCTCGCTCTATCCTCTCCCCACAGACTCTGTCTCAGTTCCTCGCTCTGTCCTCTCTCCGCAGACTCTGTCTCAGTTCCTCGCTCTGTCCTCTCTTCACAGACTCTGTCTCAGTTCCTCGCTCTGTCCCTCTCTCCACAGACTGTGTCTCAGTTCCTCGCTCTATGCTCTCCCCACAGACTCTGTCTCAGTTCCTCGCTCTGTCCCTCTCTCCACAGACTGTCTCAGTTCCTCGCTCTGTCCCTCTCTCCACAGACTCTGTCTCAGTTCCTCGCTCTGTCCCTCTCTCCACAGACTCCATCTCAGTTCCTCGCTCTGTCCCTCTCTCCGCAGACTCTGTCTCAGTTCCTCGCTGTGTCCTCTCTCCACAGACTCCGTCTCAGTTCCTCGCTCTGTCCCTCTCTCCACAGACTCTGTCTCAGTTCCTCGCTCTGTCCCTCTCTCCACAGACTGTCTCAGTTCCTCGCTCTGTCCTCTCTCCACAGACTCTGTCTCAGTTCCTCGCTCTGTCCCTCTCTCCAGACTCCATCTCAGTTCCTCGCTCTGTCCCTCTCTCCGCAGACTCTGTCTCAGTTCCTCGCTGTGTCCTCTCTCCACAGACTCCGTCTCAGTTCCTCGCTCTGTCCCTCTCTCCACAGACTGTCTCAGTTCCTCGATCTGTCCTCTCTCCACAGACTCTGTCTAGGTTCCTCGCTCTGTCCTGTCCCCACAGACTCTGTCTCAGTTCCTCGCTCTGTCCTCTCACCACAGACTCAGTCTCAGTTCCTCGCTCTGTCCCTCTCTCCACAGACTGTGTCTCAGTTCCTCGCTCTGTCCCTCTCCCCACAGACTCCGTCTCAGTTCCTCGCTCTGTCCCTCTCTCCGCAGACTGTCTCAGATCCTCGCTCTGTCTTCTCTCCACAGACTCCGTCTCAGTTCCTCGCTCTGTCCTCTCTCCACAGACTGTCTCAGTTCCTCGCTGTGTCCTCTCTCCAAAGACTCGGTCTCAGTTCCTCGCTCTGTCCTCTCCCCACAGACTCTGTCTCAGTTCCTCGCTCTGTCCCTCTCACCACAGACTGTGTCTCAGTTCCTCGCTCTGTCCCTCTCACCACAGACTCTGTCTCAGTTCCTCGCTCTGTCCTTTCTCCGCAGACTCTGTCTCAGTTCCTCGCTCTGTCCTCTCTCCACAGACTGTGTCTCAGTTCCTCGCTCTGTCCCTCTCTCCACAGACTCTGTCTCAGTTCCTCGCTCTGTCCCTCTCTCCACAGACTGTGTCTCAGTTCCTCGCTCTGTCCTCTCTCCGCAGACTCTGTCTCAGTTCCTCGCTCTGTCCCTCTCTCCACAGACTCTGTCTCAGTTCCTCGCTCTGTCCCTCTCTCCACAGACTGTCTCAGTTCCTCGCTCTGTCCTCTCTCCACAGACTCTGTCTCAGTTCCTCGCTCTGTCCCTCTCTCCACAGACTCCATCTCAGTTCCTCGCTCTGTCCCTCTCTCCGCAGACTCTGTCTCAGTTCCTCGCTGTGTCCTCTCTCCACAGACTCCGTCTCAGTTCCTCGCTCTGTCCCTCTCTCCACAGACTGTCTCAGTTCCTCGCTCTGTCCTCCCTCCACAGACTGTGTCTCAGTTCCTCGCTCTGTCCTTTCTCCGCAGACTCTGTCTCAGTTCCTCGCTCTGTCCCTCTCTCCACAGACTGTGTCTCAGCTCCTCGCTCTATCCTCTCCCCACAGACTCTGTCTAGGTTCCTCGCTCTGTCCTGTCCCCACAGACTCTGTCTCAGTTCCTCGCTCTGACCTCTCACCACAGACTCCGTCTCAGTTCCTCGCTCTGTCCCTCTCTCCACAGACTGTGTCTCAGTTCCTCGCTCTGTCCCTCTCTCCACAGACTCTGTCTCAGTTCCTCGCTCTGTCCTCTCTCTGCAGACTCTGTCTAGGTTCCTCGCTCTGTCCTGTCCCCACAGACTCTGTCTCAGTTCCTCGCTCTGTCCTCTCACCACAGACTCCGTCTCAGTTCCTCGCTCTGTCCCTCTCTCCACAGACTGTGTCTCAGTTCCTCGCTCTGTCCCTCTCCCCACAGACTCCGTCTCAGTTCCTCGCTCTGTCCCTCTCTCCGCAGACTGTCTCAGATCCTCGCTCTGTCTTCTCTCCACAGACTCCGTCTCAGTTCCTCGCTCTGTCCTCTCTCCACAGACTGTCTCAGTTCCTCGCTCTGTCCTTTCTCCGCAGACTCTGTCTCAGTTCCTCGCTCGGTCCTTTCTCCGCAGACTCTGTCTCAGTTCCTCGCTCGGTCCTCTCTCCACAGACTGTGTCTCAGTTCCTCGCTCTGTCCCTCTCACCACAGACTCTGTCTCAGTTCCTCGCTCTGTCCTTTCTCCGCAGACTCTGTCTCAGTTCCTCGCTCGGTCCTCTCTCCACAGACTGTGTCTCAGTTCCTCGCTCTGTCCCTCTCTCCAGAGACTGTGTCTCAGTTCCTCGCTCTGTCCTCTCTCCGCAGACTCTGTCTCAGTTCCTCGCTCTGTTCCTCTCTCCGCAGACAGTCTCAGTTCCTCGCTCTGTCCTCTCTCCACAGGCTCCGTCTCAGTTCCTCGCTCTGCCCTCTCTCCGCAGACTCTGTCTCAGTTCCTCGCTCTGTCCTCTCTCCGCAGACTCTGCCTCAGTTCCTCGCTCTGTCCTCTCTCCACAGACTCTGTCTCAGTTCCTCGCTCTGTCCTCTCTCCACAGACTCCGTCTCAGTTCCTCGCTCTGTCCCTCTCTCCACAGTCTCTGTCTCAGTTCCTCGCTCTGTCCTTTCTCCGCAGTCTCTGTCTCAGTTCCTCGCTCTATCCTCTCCCCACAGACTCTGTCTCAGTTCCTCGCTGTGTCCTATCTCCGCAGACTCTGTCTCAGTTCCTCGCTCTGTCCCTCTCTCCACAGACTCTGTCTCAGTTCCTCGCTCTATCCTCTCCCCACACACTCTGTCTCAGTTCCTCGCTCTGTCCTCTCACCACAGACTCTGTTTCAGTTCCTCGCTCTGTCCCTCTCACCACAGACTCCGTCTCAGTTCCTCGCTCTGTCCTCTCTGCCTCAGTTCCTCGCTCTGTCCTCTCTCCGCAGACTCTGTCTCAGTTCCTCACTCTGTTCCTCTCTCCGCAGACTCTGTCTCAGTTCCTCGCTCTGTCCCTCTCTCCACAGACTGTCTCAGTTCCTCGCTCTGTCCTCTCTCCACAGGCTCCGTCTCAGTTCCTCGCTCTGTCCTCTCTCCGCAGACTCTGCCTCAGTTCCTCGCTCTGTCCTCTCTCCACAGACTCTGTCTCAGTTCCTCGCTCTGTCCTCTCTCCACAGACTCCGTCTCAGTTCCTCGCTCTGTCCTCTCTCCGCAGTCTCTGTCTCAGTTCCTCGCTCTGTCCCTCTCTCCACAGACTCTGTCTAGGTTCCTCGCTCTGTCCTCTCTCCACAGACTCTGTCTCAGTTCCTCGCTCTGTCCCTCTCTCCACAGACTCTGTCTAGGTTCCTCGCTCTGTCCTCTCTCCACAGACTGTCTCAGTTCCTCGCTCTGTCCTCTCTGTCTCAGTTCCTCGCTCTGTCCTCTCTCCACAGACTCTGTCTCAGTTCCTCGCTCTGTCCCTCTCTCCACAGACTCCGTCTCAGTTCCCCGCTCTGTCCTCTCTCCGCAGCCTCTGTCTCAGTTCCTCGCTCTGTCCCTTTCTCCGCAGACTCTGTCTCAGTTCCTCGCTCTGTCCTCTCTCCGCAGACTCTGTTTCAGTTCCTCGCTCTGTCCCTCTCTCCACAGACTCTGTCTCAGTTCCTCGCTCTGTCCCTTTCTCCGCAGACTCTGTCTCAGTTTCTCGCTCTGTCCTCTCTCCGCAGACTCTGTCTCAGTTCCTCGCTCTGTCCTCTCTCCGCAGTCTCTGTCTCAGTTCCTCGCTCTGTCCCTCTCTCCGCAGACTCTGTCTCAGTTCCTCGCTCTGTCCCTCTCTCCACAGACTCCGTCTCAGTTCCTCGCTCTGTCCCTCTCTCCACAGACTCTGTCTCAGTTCCTCGCTCTGTCCTCTCTCCGCAGACTCTGTCTCAGTTCCTCGCTCTGTCCCTCTCTCCGCAGACTCTGTCTCAGTTCCTCACTCTGTCCCTCTCTCCACAGACTCTGTCTCAGTACCTCGCTCTGTCCTTTCTCCACAGACTGTCTCAGTTCCTCGCTCTGTCCCTCTCTCCACAGACACTGTCTCAGTTCCTCGCTCTGTCCCTCTCTCCACAGACTGTGTCTCAGTTCCTCGCTCTGTCCCTTTCTCCGCAGACTCTGTCTCAGTTCCTCGCTCTGTCCCTCTCTCCACAGACTGTCTCAGTTCCTCGCACTGTCCCTATCTCCACAGACTCTGTCTCAGTTCCTCGCTCTGTCCCTCTCTCCACAGACTCTGTCTCAGTTCCTCGCTCTGTCCTCTCTCCACAGACTCTGTCTCAGTTCCTCGCTCTGTCCCTCTCTCCACAGACTGTGTCTCAGTTCCTCGTTCCATCCTCTCTCCACATACTCCGTCACAGTTCCTGGGTGGTGGGGGGATGGGGAGGCGGGGGGATGGGGAGGCGGGGGGATGTAGTGGCGGGGGGATGGGGAGGCGAAGTGGCGGGGGGATGGGGAGGCGAAGTGGCGGGGGGATGGGGAGGCGAAGTGGCGGGGGGATGGGGAGGCGAAGTGGCGGGGGGATGGGGAGGCGAAGTGGCGGGGGGATGGGGAGGCGAAGTGGCGGGGGGATGGGGAGGCGAAGTGGCGGGGGGATGGGGAGGCGAAGTGGCGGGGGGATGGGGAGGCGAAGTGGCGGGGGGATGGGGAGGCGAAGTGGCGGGGGGATGGGGAGGCGAAGTGGCGGGGGGATGGGGAGGCGAAGTGGCGGGGGGATGGGGAGGCGAAGTGGCGGGGGGATGGGGAGGCGAAGTGGCGGGGGGATGGGGAGGCGAAGTGGCGGGGGGATGGGGAGGCGAAGTGGCGGGGGGATGGGGAGGCGGGGGGGTGGGGTGGGGGGGGATGGGGTGGGGGGGGATGGGGTGGGGGGGGGATGGGGTGGGGGGGGGATGGGGTGGGGGGGGGATGGGGTGGGGGGGCGATGGGGTGGGGGGGCGATGGGGTGGGGGGGCGATGGGGTGGGGGGGCGATGGGGTGGGGGGGCGATGGGGTGGGGGGGCGATGGGGTGGGGGGGCGATGGGGTGGGGGGGCGATGGGGTGGGGGGGCGATGGGGTGGGGGGGCGATGGGGTGGGGGGGCGATGGGGTGGGGGGGCGATGGGGTGGGGGGGCGATGGGGTGGGGGGGCGATGGGGTGGGGGGGCGATGGGGTGGGGGGGGCGATGGGGTGGGGGGGCGATGGGGTGGGGGGGCGATGGGGTGGGGGGGCGATGGGGTGGGGGGGGCGATGGGGTGGGGGGGGCGATGGGGTGGGGGGGCGATGGGGTGGGGGGGCGATGGGGTGGGGGGGCGATGGGGTGGGGGGGCGATGGGGCGATGGGGCGGGGGGGCGATGGGGCGGGGGGGCGATGGGGTGGGGGGGCGATGGGGTGGGGGGGCGATGGGGTGGGGGGGCGATGGGGTGGGGGGGCGATGGGGTGGGGGGGCGATGGGGTGGGGGGGCGATGGGGTGGGGGGGCGATGGGGTGGGGGGGCGATGGGGTGGGGGGGCGATGGGGTGGGGGGGCGATGGGGTGGGGGGGCGATGGGGTGGGGGGGGCGATGGGGTGGGGGGGGCGATGGGGTGGGGTGGCGATGGGGTGGGGGGGCGATGGGGTGGGGGGGCGATGGGGTGGGGGGGCGATGGGGTGGCGGGGCGATGGGGTGGCGGGGCGATGGGGTGGCGGGGCGATGGGGTGGCGGGGCGATGGGGTGGCGGGGCGATGGGGTGGCGGGGCGATGGGGTGGCGGGGCGATGGGGTGGCGGGGCGATGGGGCGGCGGGGCGATGGGGCGGCGGGGCGATGGGGCGGCGGGGCGATGGGGCGATGGGGCGGCGGGGCGATGGGGCGGCGGGGCGATGGGGCGGCGGGGCGATGGGGCGGCGGGGCGATGGGGCGGCGGGGCGATGGGGTGGCGGGGATGGGGAGGCGGGGATGGGGAGGCGGGGATGGGGAGGCGGGGATGGGGAGGCGGGGATGGGAGGCGGGGATGGGGAGGCGGGGATGGGGAGGCGGGGATGGGGAGGCGGGGATGGGGAGGCGGGGATGGGGAGGCGGGGATGGGGAGGCGGGGATGGGGAGGCGGGGGATGTGGAGGCGGGGGATGGGGAGGCGGGGGGATGGGGGACGGGGAGGCGGGGGGGTGGGGGACGGGGAGGCAGGGGGGATGGGGGGCGGGGAGGCGGGGGGGATGGGGGACGGGGAGGCGGGGGGGATGGGGGACGGGGAGGCGGGGGGGGATGGGGGACGGGGAGGCGTGAGGATGGGGAGGCGGGAGGATGGGGAGGCGGGGGGATGGGGTGGTGGGGGGATGGGGGACGTGGAGGCGGGGGGGCCGGGGGACGGGGTGGCGGGGGGACGGGGGGATGGGGGACGGGGTGGCAGGGTGATGGGGTGGCGGGGGGGAATGGGGTGGCGGGGGGATGGGGCGGCGGGGGGATGGGGAGCCGGGGGGGTGGGGCCGCGGGGGGACGGGGAGGCGGGGGGACGGGGAGGCGAGGGGACGGGGTGGCAGGGGAATGGGGTGGCGGGGGGAATGGGGTGGCGGGGGAATGGGGTGGCGGGGGGGACGGGGCGGCGGGGGACAGGGAGGCGGGGGACAGGGAGGCGGGGGGATGGGGCCGCGGGGGGATGGAGAGGCGGGGTGTGTGGTGGGTATGGGGGAGGGGGTGGGGAGGCAGTTTAACTGGAGCCCTCTGCTTTCACTGCATTTCTTACCTCCGCTCGTTGCTTCCTCCTCTTCTGTTTCTTGGAGACTCTAGAAGCAGATTATTAAAATTAATAATAAAAATAATAATAATAATTTATTTTCACAAGTATGAAGTTACTGTGAAAAGCTCCTAGTCGCCACATTCCGGCGCCTGTTCGGGTATACAGGGAGAATTCCGAATTCTCAGCTGGTACGGTAATTGAACCCACGCTGCTGGCCTTGTTCTGCATCACAAACCAGCTGTCTAGCCCACTGAGCTAAACAGACCCTTTAACGAGATTCCAAAGATTAATGCGATTAAGCAACTGATTTAACCAGCTAGTTAAATATTTCTCTCTCACTCAAAGCTGTCCTATTCTGATACTTTAATTAAATTTAGTGTGCCAAATTCAAATTTTCAGAGTTCGAAATTTAAATTCAAATTTAGTGTACCAAATTCAAATTTTCAGTGTACCAAATTGAAATTTACAGTACCAAATTCAAATTTACAGTGAACCAAATTAATATTTACAATGGACCAAATTCTAATGTACAGTGAACCAAATTAAAATTTAGTGGACCAAATTCAAATTTACAGTGAACCAAATTCAAATTTACAATGGACCAAATTAAAATTTACAGTATACCAAATTCAAAGTTATAGTGCACCAAATTTAAATTCAAATTTAGTGTTCCAAATTCAAATTTACAGAGTTCAAAATTTAAATTTACTGTACCAAATTCAAATTCAGTGTAGCAAATTCAAATTTAGTGTACCAAATTAAAATTTACAATGAACCAAATTAAAATTTACAATGGACCAAATTCAAATTTATAGTGAACAAAATTCAAATTTACAATGCACCAAATTCAAATTTACAATGGACCAAATTCAAATTTACGGTGTACCAAATTCAAATTTAGTGTTCCAAATTCAAATTTAGTGTACCAAATTTAAATTTAAAGAGTTCCAAATTGAGAGGACTTAAATAAATTATTGTTTCAGCTTTGAGCCATGGATGGTGAGAATGGAGGATATAAAACTGTTGCAGGAAAGATGCCATCGGGAGTGGGGCAAGGAGTTGGAGATGACTGAGGTTAGAGCTGAAATGTTAACTCGGTTTCTCTCTCCACAGAGGCTGTTGGACCTGCTGAGAATTACTTCCAATTTTGGTGTTTATTTCAGATTTCGGCATCCGGAGCATTTGCTTTTGTTTCCATAATTACCTCAGAGCCGCCTCTGGCGATCCCTCCTCGCCACTTCCACCCTCCGGCGAATCCTCCTCGCCGCCTCGCCCCTCCGGCGAGTCCTCCTCGGCGCCTGGCGATCCATCCTCTCCGCCTCGGCCCTCCGGCAAATCCTCCTCGTCGCCTCGACCCTCTCCTGACCATTCACACAGCTCCTCTTCCTCAGCCTCCAGCTGCTGCCGTAATAATGCCACCAACTCCCGGTGTTTCTTGGACTTTTTGTGGTTCTTCATACTGCACATAGACAGGAGGCCGGTTACAGGAAAGAAGGGCATCAATACCCGGTCCACTGCCCACACCTCCCTCGCACACCGCTGCCTAACCCAGCCCCGGTACACTGCTCACACCTCCCTCGCACACCGCTGCCTAACCCAGCCCCGGTACACTGCTCACACCTCCCTCGCACACCGCTGCCTAACCCAGCACCGGTCCACTGCTCACACCTCCCTCGCACACCGCTGCCTAACCCAGCCCCGGTCCACTGCTCACACTCCCTCGCACACCGCTGCCTAACCCAGCCCCGGTACACTGCTCACACCTCCCTCGCACACCGCTGCCTAACCCAGCCCCGGTCCACTGCTCACACCTCCCTCGCTCACCGCTGCCTAACCCAGCCCCGGTACACTGCTCACACCTCCCTCGCACACCGCTGCCTAACCCAGCCCCGGTCCACTGCTCACACCTCCCTCGCACACCACTGCCTAACCCAGCCCCGGTCCACTGCTCACACTCCCTCGCACACCACTGCCTAACCCAGCCCCGGTCCGCTGCTCACACCTCCCTCGCACACCGCTGCCTAACCCAGCCCCGGTCCACTGCTCACACCTCCCTCGCACACCACTGCCTAACCCAGCCCCGGTCCACTGCTCACACTCCCTCGCACACCACTGCCTAACCCCAGCCCCGGTATACTGCTCACACCTCCCTCGCACACCGCGCACACCTCCCTCGCACACCGCTGCCTAACCCAGCCCCGGTACACTGCCCACACCTCCCCCGCACACCACTGCTCACACCTCCCTCGCACACCGCTGCCTAACCCAGCCCCGGTACACTGCTCACACCTCCCTCGCACACCGCTGTCTAACCCCAGCCCCGGTCCACTGCTCACACCTCCCTCGCACACCGCTGCCTAACCCAGCCCCGGTCCACTGCTCACACCTCCCTCGCACACCGCTGCCTAAACCAGACCCGGTCCACTGCTCACACCTCCCTCGCACACCGCTGTCTAACCCAGCCCCGGTCCACTGCTCACACCTCCCTCGCACACCACTGCCTAACCCAGCCCCGGTCCACTGCTCACACCTCCCTCGCACACCGCTGTCTAACCCCAGCCCCGGTACACTGCTCACACCTCCCTCGCACACTGCTGCCTAACCCAGCCCCGGTCCACTGCTCACACCTCCCTCGCACACCGCTGTCTAACCCCAGCCCCGGTACACTGCTCACACCTCCCTCGCACACCGGTGCCTAACCCAGCCCCGGTCCACTGCTCACACCTCCCTCGCACACCGCTGTCTAACCCCAGCCCCGGTACACTGCTCACACCTCCCTCGCACACCGCTGCCTAACCCAGCCCCGGTCCACTGCTCACACCTCCCTCGCACACCGCTGCCTAACCCAGCCCCGGTACACTGCTCGCACCTCCCTCGCACACCGCTGCCTAGCCCCGGCCAGGGACACTGCTCACACCTCCCTCGCACACCGCTGCCTAACCCAGCCCCGGTACACTGCTCACACCTCCCTCGCACACCGCTGTCTAACCCCAGCCCCGGTCCACTGCTCACACCTCCCTCGCACACCGCTGCCTAACCCAGCCCCGGTCCACTGCTCACACCTCCCTCGCACACCGCTGCCTAAACCAGACCCGGTCCACTGCTCACACCTCCCTCGCACACCGCTGTCTAACCCAGCCCCGGTCCACTGCTCACACCTCCCTCGCACACCACTGCCTAACCCAGCCCCGGTCCACTGCTCACACCTCCCTCGCACACCGCTGTCTAACCCCAGCCCCGGTACACTGCTCACACCTCCCTCGCACACTGCTGCCTAACCCAGCCCCGGTCCACTGCTCACACTCCCTCGCACACCACTGCCTAACCCAGCCCCGGTCCGCTGCTCACACCTCCCTCGCACACCGCTGCCTAACCCAGCCCCGGTCCACTGCTCACACCTCCCTCGCACACCACTGCCTAACCCAGCCCCGGTCCACTGCTCACACTCCCTCGCACACCACTGCCTAACCCCAGCCCCGGTACACTGCTCACACCTCCCTCGCACACCGCGCACACCTCCCTCGCACACCGCTGCCTAACCCAGCCCCGGTACACTGCCCACACCTCCCCCGCACACCACTGCTCACACCTCCCTCGCACACCGCTGCCTAACCCAGCCCCGGTACACTGCTCACACCTCCCTCGCACACCGCTGTCTAACCCCAGCCCCGGTCCACTGCTCACACCTCCCTCGCACACCGCTGCCTAACCCAGCCCCGGTCCACTGCTCACACCTCCCTCGCACACCGCTGCCTAAACCAGACCCGGTCCACTGCTCACACCTCCCTCGCACACCGCTGTCTAACCCAGCCCCGGTCCACTGCTCACACCTCCCTCGCACACCACTGCCTAACCCAGCCCCGGTCCACTGCTCACACCTCCCTCGCACACCGCTGTCTAACCCCAGCCCCGGTACACTGCTCACACCTCCCTCGCACACTGCTGCCTAACCCAGCCCCGGTCCACTGCTCACACCTCCCTCGCACACCGCTGTCTAACCCCAGCCCCGGTACACTGCTCACACCTCCCTCGCACACCGGTGCCTAACCCAGCCCCGGTCCACTGCTCACACCTCCCTCGCACACCGCTGTCTAACCCCAGCCCCGGTACACTGCTCACACCTCCCTCGCACACCGCTGCCTAACCCAGCCCCGGTCCACTGCTCACACCTCCCTCGCACACCGCTGCCTAACCCAGCCCCGGTACACTGCTCGCACCTCCCTCGCACACCGCTGCCTAGCCCCGGCCAGGGACACTGCTCACACCTCCCTCGCACACCGCTGCCTAACCCAGCCCCGGTACACTGCTCACACCTCCCTCGCACACCGCTGTCTAACCCCAGCCCCGGTCCACTGCTCACACCTCCCTCGCACACCGCTGCCTAACCCAGCCCCGGTCCACTGCTCACACCTCCCTCGCACACCGCTGCCTAAACCAGACCCGGTCCACTGCTCACACCTCCCTCGCACACCGCTGTCTAACCCAGCCCCGGTCCACTGCTCACACCTCCCTCGCACACCACTGCCTAACCCAGCCCCGGTCCACTGCTCACACCTCCCTCGCACACCGCTGTCTAACCCCAGCCCCGGTACACTGCTCACACCTCCCTCGCACACTGCTGCCTAACCCAGCCCCGGTCCACTGCTCACACTCCCTCGCACACCACTGCCTAACCCAGCCCCGGTCCGCTGCTCACACCTCCCTCGCACACCGCTGCCTAACCCAGCCCCGGTCCACTGCTCACACCTCCCTCGCACACCACTGCCTAACCCAGCCCCGGTCCACTGCTCACACTCCCTCGCACACCACTGCCTAACCCCAGCCCCGGTACACTGCTCACACCTCCCTCGCACACCGCGCACACCTCCCTCGCACACCGCTGCCTAACCCAGCCCCGGTACACTGCCCACACCTCCCCCGCACACCACTGCTCACACCTCCCTCGCACACCGCTGCCTAACCCAGCCCCGGTACACTGCTCACACCTCCCTCGCACACCGCTGTCTAACCCCAGCCCCGGTCCACTGCTCACACCTCCCTCGCACACCGGTGCCTAACCCAGCCCCGGTCCACTGCTCACACCTCCCTCGCACACCGCTGTCTAACCCCAGCCCCGGTACACTGCTCACACCTCCCTCGCACACCGCTGCCTAACCCAGCCCCGGTCCACTGCTCACACCTCCCTCGCACACCGCTGCCTAACCCAGCCCCGGTACACTGCTCGCACCTCCCTCGCACACCGCTGCCTAGCCCCGGCCAGGGACACTGCTCACACCTCCCTCGCACACCGCTGCCTAACCCAGCCCCGGTACACTGCTCACACCTCCCTCGCACACCGCTGTCTAACCCCAGCCCCGGTCCACTGCTCACACCTCCCTCGCACACCGCTGCCTAACCCAGCCCCGGTCCACTGCTCACACCTCCCTCGCACACCGCTGCCTAAACCAGACCCGGTCCACTGCTCACACCTCCCTCGCACACCGCTGTCTAACCCAGCCCCGGTCCACTGCTCACACCTCCCTCGCACACCACTGCCTAACCCAGCCCCGGTCCACTGCTCACACCTCCCTCGCACACCGCTGTCTAACCCCAGCCCCGGTACACTGCTCACACCTCCCTCGCACACTGCTGCCTAACCCAGCCCCGGTCCACTGCTCACACCTCCCTCGCACACCGCTGTCTAACCCCAGCCCCGGTACACTGCTCACACCTCCCTCGCACACCGGTGCCTAACCCAGCCCCGGTCCACTGCTCACACCTCCCTCGCACACCGCTGTCTAACCCCAGCCCCGGTACACTGCTCACACCTCCCTCGCACATCGCTGCCTAACCCAGCCCCGGTCCACTGCTCACACCTCCCTCGCACACCGCTGCCTAACCCAGCCCCGGTACACTGCTCGCACCTCCCTCGCACACCGCTGCCTAGCCCCGGCCAGGGACACTGCTCACACCTCCCTCGTACACCGCTGCCTCACCCAGCGCCGGTACACTGCTCACACGTCCCTCGCACACCGCTGCCTCACCCAGCGCCGGTACACTGCTCACACCTCCCTCGCACACCGCTGCCTAACCCAGCCCCGGTCCACTGCTCACACCTCCTCCGCACACCGCTGTCTAACCCCAGCCCCGGTACACTGCTCACACCTCCCTCGCACACCGCTGCCTAACCCCAGCCCCGGTACACTGCTCACACCTCCCTCGCACACCACCCACACCTCCCCCGCACACCGCTGCCTCACCCAGCCCCGGTCCACTGCTCACACTCCCTCGCACACCGCTGCCTAACCCAGCCCCAGTACACTGCTCACACCTCCCTCGCACACCGGTGCAAACCCTTCGACCCGACCCGCCTCCTCCTTGGGACATCATTCCCCAAAACCCGTACATTGCCAGGGACAGGGGGCAGACAATGTGGATACACTTACGATTTCACGCTTTGGAAGATTTTCTCACAAGCTGGGCAGAATAGCTCATCAGATAATTCAATATCACCCTGAGTTGTGTCAGTGAGCGAGCCTGGAACAAACAACGGTGTGAATAACAGGACAGATATTAATAATAATCTTAATTATTGTCACAAGTAGGCTTACATTAACACTGCAATGAAGTTACTGTGAAAAGCCCCTAGTCACCACATTCCGGCGCCTGTTCGGGTACACAGAGGGAGAATTCAGAATGTCCAATTCACCTAACAGCACGTCTTTCGGGACTTGTGGGAGGAAACCGGAGCACCCGGAGGAAACCCACGCAGACACGGGGAGAACGTGCAGACTCCGCACAGACAGTGACCCAAGCCGGGAATCGAACCTGGGACCCTGGCGCTGTGAAGCAACAGTGCTAACCACTGTGCCACCGTAAGATATGAAGCCAACACTGAGATTCGAACTTGGGGCCACCGGTTTACTAGACAGGGGCTTTAACCATCTGAGCCACAGACCTTACTCCCACACAGAATCACAGAGCGGGGTGCAGGCGGGCGGGAGGGAGGCAGGTGGTGCAGCGAGATCCCGAGTATGACACGGATCAATTTGGAGGTTTGAAGATAGAGGGAAGAAACTGATGCTGCGCAACCACGGGTGTGGCAGGGGACCGAGGCCCCCCCCCCCCCCCCCCCGGGGGCAGGGGGGCTTGTCCCGGGGGCAGGGGGGCTTGTCCCGGGGGCAGGGGGGGCTTGTCCCGGGGGCAGGGGGGGCTTGTCCCGGGGGCAGGGGGGGCTTGTCCCGGGGGCAGGGGGGGCTTGTCCCGGGGGCAGGGGGGGCTTGTCCCGGGGGCAGGGGGGGCTTGTCCCGGGGGCAGGGGGGGCTTGTCCCGGGGGCAGGGGGGGCTTGTCCCGGGGGCAGGGGGGGCTTGTCCCGGGGGCAGGGGGGGCTTGCCCCGGGGGCAGGGGGGCTTGTCCCGGGGGCAGGGGGGGCTTGTCCCGGGGGCAGGGGGGCTTGTCCCGGGGGCAGGGGGGGCTTGTCCCGGGGGCAGGGGGGGCTTGTCCCGGGGGCAGGGGGGGCTTGTCCCGGGGGCAGGGGGGGCTTGTCCCGGGGGCAGGGGGGGCTTGTCCCGGGGGCAGGGGGGGCTTGTCCCGGGGGCAGGGGGGGCTTGTCCCGGGGGCAGGGGGGGCTTGTCCCGGGCGCAGGGGGGGCTTGTCCCGGGGGCAGGGGGGGCTTGTCACGGGGGCAGGGGGGCTTGTCCCGGGGGCAGGGGGGCTTGTCCCGGGGGCAGGGGGGGCTTGTCCCGGGGGCAGGGGGGGCTTGTCCCGGGGGCAGGGGGGCTTGTCCCGGGGGCAGGGGGGCTTGTCCCGGGGGCAGGGGGGGCTTGTCCCGGGGGCAGGGGGGGCTTGTCCCGGGGGCAGGGGGCATTTTATTGCCTTTACCTTCTCCTGTCCCATTCAGCTCGTGACCTTCCTCCAGATTGCCTGAACCTTCACCAAACTCCTCCTCGTACCGAGCCTCCATCTGCTGCAGGTCCTTTTCCAGATCTGACATGGCCACCCAGCTCTGCTCTTGGTACTGTTGTGCTAGCCTACAGGGAAATGGCAGCGAGAGTCAGAGACAGGAGAGGGAAACGGGAGAGTCAGAGACAGGAGAGGGAAACGGGAGAGTCAGAGACAGGAGGGGGAAACGGGAGAGAGAGAGACAGGAGAGGGAAACGGGAGAGAGAGAGACAGGAGAGGGAAACGGGAGAGATAGAGACAGGAGAGGGAAACGGGAGAGTCAGAGACAGGAGGGGGAAACGGCAGAGATAGAGACAGGAGAGGGAAACGGGAGAGATAGAGACAGGAGAGGGAAACAGGAGAGTCAGAGACAGGAGAGGGAAACGGGAGAGATAGAGACAGGAGAGGGAAACGGGAGAGAGAGACACAGGAGAGGGAAACGGGAGAGATAGAGACAGGAGAGGGAAACGGGAGAGATAGAGACAGGAGAGGGAAACGGGAGAGAGAGACACAGGAGAGGGAAACGGGAGAGAGAGACACAGGAGAGGGAAACGGGAGAGAGAGAGAGACAGGAGAGGGAAACGGGAGAGAGAGACAGGAGAGGGAAACGGGAGAGAGAGACAGGAGAGGGAAACGGGAGAGTCAGAGACAGGAGAGGGAAACGGGAGAGATAGAGACAGGAGAGGGAAACGGGAGAGATAGAGACAGGAGAGGGAAACGGGAGAGAGAGACACAGGAGAGGGAAACGGGAGAGAGAGAGAGACAGGAGAGGGAAACGGGAGAGAGAGACAGGAGAGGGAAACGGGAGAGAGAGAGACAGGAGAGGGAAACGGGGGAGTCAGAGACAGGAGAGGGAAACGGGAGAGTCAGAGACAGGAGAGGTAAACGGGAGAGCCGGAGACAGGAGGGGGAAACGGGAGAGAGAGAGACAGGAGAGGGAAACGGGAGAGAGAGAGACAGGAGAGGGAAACGGGAGAGATAGAGACAGGAGAGGGAAACGGGAGAGAGAGACACAGGAGAGGGAAACGGGAGAGAGAGAGAGACAGGAGAGGGAAAAGGGAGAGAGAGACAGGAGAGGGAAACGGGAGAGAGAGAGACAGGAGAGGGAAACGGGGGAGTCAGAGACAGGAGAGGGAAACGGGAGAGTCAGAGACAGGAGAGGTAAACGGGAGAGCCGGAGACAGGAGGGGGAAACGGGAGAGAGAGAGACAGGAGAGGGAAACGGGAGAGAGAGAGACAGGAGAGGGAAACGGGAGAGAGAGAGACAGGAGAGGGAAACGGGAGAGAGAGAGACAGGAGAGGGAAACGGGAGAGAGAGAGACAGGAGGGGGAAACGGGAGAGAGAGAGACAGGAGAGGGAAACGGGAGAGTCAGAGACAGGAGAGGGAAACGGGAGAGTCAGAGACAGGAGAGGGAAACGGGAGAGAGAGAGACAGGAGAGGGAAACGGGAGAGAGAGACACAGGAGAGGGAAACGGGAGAGATAGAGACAGGAGAGGGAAACGGGAGAGTCAGAGACAGGAGAGGGAAACGGGAGATCTGGAGACAGGAGGGGGAAACGGGAGAGAGAGAGAGACAGGAGAGGGAAACGGGAGAGAGAGAGACATGAGAGGGAAACGGGAGAGAGAGAGACAGGAGAGGGAAACGGGAGAGAGACAGGAGAGGGAAACGGGAGAGAGAGAGACAGGAGGGGGAAACGGGAGAGCTGGAGACAGGAGGGGGAAACGGGAGAGAGAGAGAGACAGGAGGGGGAAACGGGAGAGAGAGAGACAGGAGAGGGAAACGGGAGAGAGAGAGACAGGAGAGGGAAACGGGAGAGAGAGAGACAGGAGAGGGAAACGGGAGAGCTGGAGACAGGAGGGGGAAACGGGAGAGAGAGAGAGAGACAGGAGGGGGAAACGGGAGAGAGAGAGACAGGAGAGGGAAACGGGAGAGAGAGAGACAGGAGAGGGAAACGGGAGAGAGAGAGACAGGAGAGGGAAACGGGAGAGCTGGAGACAGGAGGGGGAAACGGGAGAGAGAGAGACAGGAGGGGGAAACGGGAGAGAGAGAGAGACAGGAGAGGGAAACGGGAGAGAGAGAGACAGGAGAGGGAAACGGGAGAGATAGAGACAGGAGGGGGAAACGGGAGAGAGAGAGACAGGAGAGGGAAACGGGAGAGAGAGAGACAGGAGAGGGAAACGGGAGAGTCAGAGACAGGAGAGGGAAACGGGAGAGAGACAGGAGAGGGAAACGGGAGAGAGAGAGACAGGAGAGGGAAACGGGAGAGATAGAGACAGGAGAGGGAAACGGGAGAGATAGACAGGAGAGGGAAACGGGAGAGTCAGAGACAGGAGAGGGAAACGGGAGAGAGAGACAGGAGAGGGAAACGGGAGAGAGAGAGACAGGAGAGGGAAACGCGAGAGAGAGAGACAGGAGAGGGAAACGGGAGAGAGAGAGACAGGAGGGGGAAACGGGAGAGAGAGAGACAGGAGAGGGAAACGGGAGAGAGAGAGACAGGAGAGGGAAACGGGAGAGTCAGAGACAGGAGGGGGAAACAGGAGAGAGAGAGACAGGAGAGGGAAACGGGAGAGTCAGAGACAGGAGAGGGAAACGGGAGAGATAGAGACAGGAGAGGGAAACGGGAGAGAGAGAGACAGGAGAGGGAAACGGGAGAGAGAGAGACAGGAGAGGGAAACGGGAGAGAGAGAGACAGGAGAGGGAAACGGGAGAGAGAGAGACAGGAGAGGGAAACGGGAGAGAGAGAGAGAGAGAGAGGAGAGGGAAACGGGAGAGATACAGACAGGAGAGGGAAACGGGAGAGAGAGACACAGGAGAGGGAAACGGGAGAGAGAGACACAGGAGAGGGAAACGGGAGAGATTGAGACAGGAGAGGGAAACGGGAGAGAGAGAGACAGGAGAGGGAAACGGGGGAGTCAGAGACAGGAGAGGGAAACGGGAGAGTCAGAGACAGGAGAGGGAAACGGGAGAGTCAGAGACAGGAGAGGGAAACGGGAGAGAGAGAGACAGGAGAGGGAAACGGGAGAGAGAGACACAGGAGAGGGAAACGGGAGAGAGAGACACAGGAGAGGGAAACGGGGGAGTCAGAGACAGGAGAGGGAAACGGGAGAGTCAGAGACAGGAGAGGGAAACGGGAGAGAGAGAGAGACAGGAGAGGGAAACGGGAGAGAGAGAGACAGGAGAGGGAAACGGGAGAGTCAGAGACAGGAGAGGGAAACGGGAGAGTCAGAGACAGGAGAGGGAAACGGGAGAGATAGAGACAGGAGAGGGTAACGGGAGAGAGAGAGAGACAGGAGAGGGAAACGGGAGAGAGAGAGAGACAGGAGAGGGAAACGGGAGAGAGAGAGAGACAGGAGAGGGAAACGGGAGAGAGACAGGAGAGGGAAACGGGAGAGAGAGAGAGACAGTAGAGGGAAAGGGGAGAGTCAGAGACAGGAGAGGGAAACGGGAGAGAGAGAGACAGGAGAGGGAAACGCGAGAGAGAGAGACAGGAGAGGGAAACGGGAGAGTCAGAGACAGGAGAGGGAAACGGGAGAGAGAGACAGGAGAGGGAAACGGGAGAGAGAGAGACAGGAGGGGGAAACGGGAGAGAGAGAGACAGGAGAGGGAAACGGGAGAGAGAGAGACAGGAGAGGGAAACGGGAGAGTCAGAGACAGGAGGGGGAAACAGGAGAGAGAGAGACAGGAGAGGGAAACGGGAGAGTCAGAGACAGGAGAGGGAAACGGGAGAGAGAGAGACAGGAGAGGGAAACGGGAGAGAGAGAGACAGGAGAGGGAAACGGGAGAGAGAGAGACAGGAGAGGGAAACGGGAGAGAGAGAGACAGGAGAGGGAAACGGGAGAGAGAGAGAGAGAGAGAGGAGAGGGAAACGGGAGAGATACAGACAGGAGAGGGAAACGGGAGAGAGAGACACAGGAGAGGGAAACGGGAGAGAGAGACACAGGAGAGGGAAACGGGAGAGATTGAGACAGGAGAGGGAAACGGGAGAGAGAGAGACAGGAGAGGGAAACGGGGGAGTCAGAGACAGGAGAGGGAAACGGGAGAGTCAGAGACAGGAGAGGGAAACGGGAGAGTCAGAGACAGGAGAGGGAAACGGGAGAGAGAGAGACAGGAGAGGGAAACGGGAGAGAGAGACACAGGAGAGGGAAACGGGAGAGAGAGACACAGGAGAGGGAAACGGGGGAGTCAGAGACAGGAGAGGGAAACGGGAGAGTCAGAGACAGGAGAGGGAAACGGGAGAGAGAGAGAGACAGGAGAGGGAAACGGGAGAGAGAGAGACAGGAGAGGGAAACGGGAGAGTCAGAGACAGGAGAGGGAAACGGGAGAGTCAGAGACAGGAGAGGGAAACGGGAGAGATAGAGACAGGAGAGGGTAACGGGAGAGAGAGAGAGACAGGAGAGGGAAACGGGAGAGAGAGAGAGACAGGAGAGGGAAACGGGAGAGAGAGAGAGACAGGAGAGGGAAACGGGAGAGAGACAGGAGAGGGAAACGGGAGAGAGAGAGACAGTAGAGGGAAAGGGGAGAGTCAGAGACAGGAGAGGGAAACGGGAGAGAGAGAGACAGGAGAGGGAAATGGGAGAGAGAGAGACAGGAGAGGGAAACGGGAGAGTCAGAGACAGGAGAGGGAAACGGGAGAGTCAGAGACAGGAGAGGGTAACGGGAGAGCTGGAGACAGGAGGGGGAAACGGGAGAGAGACAGGAGAGGGAAACGGGAGAGTCAGAGACAGGAGAGGTAAACGGGAGAGCTGGAGACAGGAGGGGGAAACGGGAGAGAGACAGGAGAGGGAAACGGGAGAGAGAGAGACAGGAGAGGGAAACGGGAGAGAGAGAGACAGGAGAGGGAAACGGGAGAGAGAGAGACAGGAGGGGGAAACGGGAGAGAGAGAGACAGGAGAGGGAAACGGGAGAGTCAGAGACAGGAGAGGGAAACGGGAGAGTCAGAGACAGGAGAGGGAAACGGGAGAGAGAGAGACAGGAGAGGGAAACGGGAGAGAGACAGGAGAGGGAAACGGGAGAGTCAGAGACAGGAGAGGGAAATGGGAGAGAGAGACACAGGAGAGGGAAACGGGAGAGATAGAGACAGGAGAGGGAAACGGGAGAGTCAGAGACAGGAGAGGGAAACGGGGGAGAGACAGGAGAGGGAAACGGGAGAGTCAGAGACAGGAGAGGTAAACGGGAGATTTGGAGACAGGAGGGGGAAACGGGAGAGAGAGAGAGACAGGAGAGGGAAACGGGAGAGAGAGAGACAGGAGAGGGAAACGGGAGAGAGAGAGACAGGAGAGGGAAACGGGAGAGAGAGAGACAGGAGAGGGAAACGGGAGAGAGAGAGACAGGAGAGGGAAACGGGAGAGCTGGAGACAGGAGGGGGAAACGGGAGAGAGAGAGAGACAGGAGGGGGAAACGGGAGAGAGAGAGACAGGAGAGGGAAACGGGAGAGAGAGAGACAGGAGAGGGAAACGGGAGAGAGAGAGAGACAGGAGAGGGAAACGGGAGAGCTGGAGACAGGAGGGGGAAACGGGAGAGAGAGAGAGAGAGGAGGGGGAAACGGGAGAGAGAGAGACAGGAGAGGGAAACGGGAGAGAGAGAGACAGGAGAGGGAAACGGGAGAGAGAGAGACAGGAGAGGGAAACGGGAGAGCTGGAGACAGGAGGGGGAAACGGGAGAGAGAGAGAGACAGGAGGGGGAAACGGGAGAGAGAGAGAGACAGGAGAGGGAAACGGGAGAGAGAGAGACAGGAGAGGGAAACGGGAGAGATAGAGACAGGAGAGGGAAACGGGAGAGATAGAGACAGGAGAGGGAAACGGGAGAGAGAGAGACAGGAGAGGGAAACGGGAGAGAGAGAGACAGGAGAGGGAAACGGGAGAGAGAGAGACAGGAGAGGGAAACGGGAGAGAGAGAGAGAGGAGAGGGAAACGGGAGAGAGAGAGACAGGAGAGGGAGTTGGGAGAGAGAGAGACAGGAGAGGGAGTTGGGAGAGATAGAGACAGGAGAGGGAGTTGGGAGAGATAGAGACAGGAGAGGGAAACGGGAGAGAGAGAGACAGGAGGGGGAAACGGGAGAGAGAGAGACAGGAGAGGGAAACGGGAGAGAGAGAGACAGGAGGGGGAAACGGGAGAGAGAGAGACAGGAGAGGGAAACGGGAGAGTCAGAGACAGGAGAGGGAAACGGGAGAGTCAGAGACAGGAGAGGGAAACGGGAGAGAGAGAGACAGGAGAGGGAAACGGGAGAGAGAGAGACAGGAGAGGGAAACGGGAGAGAGAGAGACAGGAGAGGGAAACGGGAGAGAGAGGGAAACTGGAGAGAGAGCGACAGTAGAGGGAAACGGGAGAGTCAGAGACAGAAGAGGGAAACGGGAGAGTCAGACAGGAGAGGGAAACGGGAGAGTCAGAGACAGGAGAGGGAAACGGGAGAGTCAGAGACAGGAGAGGGAAACGGGAGAGATAGAGAAAGAAGTGGGAAACGGGAGAGAGAGAGACAGGAGAGGGAAACGGGAGAGTCAGAGACAGGAGAGGGAAACGGGAGAGTCAGAGACAGGAGAGGGAAACGGGAGAGTCAGAGACAGGAGAGGGAAACGGGAGAGATAGAGACAGGAGAGGGCAACGGGAGAGAGAGAGAGACAGGAGAGGGAAACGGGAGAGTCAGAGACAGGAGAGGGAAACGGGAGAGTCAGAGACAGGAGAGGGAAACGGGAGAGAGAGAGACAGGAGAGGGAAACGGGAGAGAGAGAGACAGGAGAGGGAAACGGGAGAGAGAGAGACAGGAGAGGGAAACGGGAGAGAGAGAGAGAGACAGGAGAGGGAAACGGGAGAGAGAGAGACAGGAGAGGGAAACGGGAGAGAGAGAGACAGGAGAGGGAAACGGGAGAGTCAGAGACAGGAGAGGGAAACGGGAGAGATAGAGACAGGAGAGGGAAACGGGAGAGTCAGAGACAGGAGAGGGAAACGGGAGAGAGAGAGACAGGAGAGGGAAACGGGAGAGATAGAGACAGGAGAGGGAAACGGGAGAGATAGACAGGAGAGGGAAACGGGAGAGTCAGAGACAGGAGGGGGTAACGGGAGAGATAGAGACAGGAGAGGGAAACGGGAGAGTCAGAGACAGGAGGGGGAAACGGGAGAGAGAGACAGGAGAGGGAAACGGGAGAGAGAGAGACAGGAGAGGGAAACGGGAGAGAGAGACAGGAGAGGGAAACGGGAGAGAGAGAGACAGGAGAGGGAAACGGGAGAGAGAGAGACAGGAGAGGGAAACGGGAGAGAGAGAGACAGGAGAGGGAAACGGGAGAGAGAGAGACAGGAGAGGGAAACGGGAGAGAGAGAGACAGGAGAGGGAAAGGGGAGAGAGAGAGACAGGAGAGGGAAAGGGGAGAGTCAGAGGCAGGAGAGGGAAACGGGAGAGAGAGAGAAAGGAGAGGGAAATGGGAGAGAGAGAGACAGGAGAGGGAAACGGGAGAGTCAGAGACAGGAGAGGTAAACGGGAGAGTAAGAGACAGGAGAGGTAAACGGGAGAGCTGGAGACAGGAGGGGGAAACGGGAGAGAGAGAGAGACAGGAGAGGGAAACGGGAGAGAGAGAGACAGGAGAGGGAAACGGGAGAGAGAGAGACAGAAAAGGGAAACGGGAGAGAGAGAGACAGGAGAGGGAAACGGGAGAGAGAGAGACAGGAGGGGGAAACGGGAGAGTCAGAGACAGGAGAGGGAAACGGGAGAGTCAGAGACAGGAGAGGTAAACGGGAGATCTGGAGACAGGAGGGGGAAACGGGAGAGAGAGAGAGACAGGAGAGGGAAACGGGAGAGAGAGAGACAGAAAAGGGAAACGGGAGAGAGAGAGACAGGAGAGGGAAACGGGAGAGAGAGAGACAGAAGGGGGAAACGGGAGAGAGAGAGACAGGAGGGGGAAACGGGAGAGTCAGAGACAGGAGAGGTAAACGGGAGATCTGGAGACAGGAGGGGGAAACGGGAGAGAGAGAGAGAGACAGGAGAGGGAAACGGGAGAGAGAGAGACAGGAGAGGGAAACGGGAGAGAGAGAGACAGGAGAGGGAAACGGGAGAGAGAGAGACAGGAGAGGGAAACGGGAGAGAGAGAGACAGGAGAGGGAAACGGGAGAGCTGGAGACAGGAGGGGGAAACGGGAGAGAGAGAGAGACAGGAGGGGGAAACGGGAGAGAGAGAGACAGGAGAGGGAAACGGGAGAGAGAGAGACAGGAGTGGGAAACGGGAGAGCTGGAGACAGGAGGGGGAAACGGGAGAGAGAGAGAGACAGGAGGGGGAAACGGGAGAGAGAGAGACAGGAGAGGGAAACAGAACAGAGATAGAGACAGGAGAGGGAAACGGGAGAGATAGAGACAGGAGAGGGAAACGGGAGAGAGAGAGACAGGAGAGGGAAACGGGAGAGAGAGAGACAGGAGAGGGAGTTGGGAGAGATAGAGACAGGAGAGGGAGTTGGGAGAGATAGAGACAGGAGAGGGAAACGGGAGAGTCAGAGACAGGAGGGGGAAACGGGAGAGAGAGAGACAGGAGAGGGAAACGGGAGAGATAGACAGGAGAGGGAAACGGGAGAGTCAGAGACAGGAGGGGGTAACGGGAGAGATAGAGACAGGAGAAGGAAACGGGAGAGTCAGAGACAGGAGAGGGAGTTGGGAGAGATAGAGACAGGAGAGGGAGTTGGGAGAGATAGAGACAGGAGAGGGAAACGGGAGAGAGAGAGACAGGAGAGGGAAACGGGAGAGAGAGGGAAACTGGAGAGAGAGCGACAGTAGAGGGAAACGGGAGAGTCAGAGACAGAAGAGGGAAACGGGAGAGTCAGACAGGAGAGGGAAACGGGAGAGTCAGAGACAGGAGAGGGAAACGGGAGAGTCAGAGACAGGAGAGGGAAACGGGAGAGATAGAGAAAGAAGTGGGAAACGGGAGAGAGAGAGACAGGAGAAGGAAACGGGAGAGTCAGAGACAGGAGAGGGAAACAGGAGAGTCAGAGACAGGAGAGGGAAACGGGAGAGTCAGAGACAGGAGAGGGCAACGGGAGAGAGAGAGAGACAGGAGAGGGAAACGGGAGAGTCAGAGACAGGAGAGTGAACCGGGAGAGAGAGAGACAGGAGAGGGAAACGGGAGAGAGAGAGACAGGAGAGGGAAACGGGAGAGAGAGAGACAGGAGAGGGAAACGGGAGAGAGAGAGAGACAGGAGAGGGAAACGGGAGAGAGAGAGACAGGAGAGGGAAACGGGAGAGAGAGAGACAGGAGAGGGAAACGGGAGAGAGAGAGACAGGAGAGGGAAACGGGAGAGTCAGAGACAGGAGAGGGAAACGGGAGAGATAGAGACAGGAGAGGGAAACGGGAGAGTCAGAGACAGGAGAGGGAAACGGGAGAGAGAGAGACAGGAGAGGGAAACGGGAGAGATAGAGACAGGAGAGGGAAACGGGAGAGATAGACAGGAGAGGGAAACGGGAGAGTCAGAGACAGGAGGGGGTAACGGGAGAGATAGAGACAGGAGAGGGAAACGGGAGAGTCAGAGACAGGAGAGGGAAACGGGAGAGAGAGACAGGAGAGGGAAACGGGAGAGAGAGAGACAGGAGAGGGAAACGGGAGAGAGAGAGACAGGAGAGGGAAAGGGGAGAGTCAGAGACAGGAGAGGGAAACGGGAGAGAGAGAGACAGGAGAGGGAAATGGGAGAGAGAGAGACAGGAGAGGGAAACGGGAGAGTCAGAGACAGGAGAGGTAAACGGGAGAGTAAGAGACAGGAGAGGTAAACGGGAGAGAGAGAGAGACAGGAGAGGGAAACGGGAGAGAGAGAGACAGGAGAGGGAAACGGGAGAGAGAGAGACAGAAAAGGGAAACGGGAGAGAGAGAGACAGGAGGGGGAAACGGGAGAGTCAGAGACAGGAGGGGGAAACGGGAGAGTCAGAGACAGGAGAGGTAAACGGGAGATCTGGAGACAGTAGGGGGAAACGGGAGAGAGAGAGAGACAGGAGAGGGAAACGGGAGAGAGAGAGACAGGAGAGGGAAACGGGAGAGAGAGAGAGACAGGAGAGGGAAACGGGAGAGAGAGAGACAGGAGAGGGAAACGGGAGAGAGAGAGAGACAGGAGAGGGAAACGGGAGAGCTGGAGACAGGAGGGGGAAACGGGAGAGAGAGAGAGACAGGAGGGGGAAACGGGAGAGAGAGAGACAGGAGGGGGAAACGGGAGAGAGAGAGACAGGAGGGGGAAACGGGAGAGAGAGAGACAGGAGAGGGAAACGGGAGAGCTGGAGACAGGAGGGGGAAACGGGAGAGAGAGAGAGACAGGAGGGGGAAACGGGAGAGAGAGAGAGACAGGAGAGGGAAACGGGAGAGATAGAGACAGGAGAGGGAAACGGGAGAGAGAGAGACAGGAGAGGGAAACGGGAGAGATAGAGACAGGAGGGGGAAACGGGAGAGAGAGAGACAGGAGAGGGAAACGGGAGAGAGAGAGATAGGAGAGGGAAACGGGAGAGAGAGAGATAGGAGAGGGAAACGGGAGAGAGAGAGACAGGAGAGGGAAACGGGAGAGAGAGAGACAGGAGAGGGAGTTGGGAGAGATAGAGACAGGAGAGGGAAACGGGAGAGTCAGAGACAGGAGGGGGAAACGGGAGAGAGAGAGACAGGAGAGGGAAACGGGAGAGAGAGAGACAGGAGGGGGAAACGGGAGAGAGAGAGACAGGAGAGGGAAACGGGAGAGTCAGAGACAGGAGAGGGAAACGGGAGAGTCAGAGACAGGAGAGGGAAACGGGAGAGAGAGAGACAGGAGAGGGAAACGGGAGAGAGAGAGACAGGAGAGGGAGTTGGGAGAGATAGAGACAGGAGAGGGAAACGGGAGAGAGAGAGACAGGAGAGGGAAACGGGAGAGAGAGAGACAGGAGAGGGAAACTGGAGAGAGAGCGACAGTAGAGGGAAACGGGAGAGTCAGAGACAGAAGAGGGAAACGGGAGAGTCAGAGACAGGAGAGGGAAACGGGAGAGATAGAGAAAGAAGTGGGAAACGGGAGAGAGAGAGAGACAGGAGAGGGAAACGGGAGAGTCAGAGACAGGAGAGGGAAACGGGAGAGTCAGAGACAGGAGAGGGAAACGGGAGAGTCAGAGACAGGAGAGGGAAACGGGAGAGTCAGAGACAGGAGAGGGAAACGGGAGAGTCAGAGACAGGAGAGGGAAACGGGAGAGAGAGAGAGAGACAGGAGAGGGAAACGGGAGAGAGAGAGAGAGACAGGAGAGGGAAACGGGAGAGAGAGACAGGAGAGGGAAACGGGAGAGAGAGACAGGAGAGGGAAACGGGAGAGTCAGAGACAGGAGAGGGAAACGGGAGAGATAGAGACAGGAGAGGGAAACGGGAGAGTCAGACAGGAGAGGGAAACGGGAGAGTCAGAGACAGGAGAGGGAAACGGGAGAGTCAGAGACAGGAGAGGGAAACGGGAGAGATAGAGAAAGAAGTGGGAAACGGGAGAGAGAGAGAGACAGGAGAGGGAAACGGGAGAGTCAGAGACAGGAGAGGGAAACGGGAGAGTCAGAGACAGGAGAGGGAAACGGGAGAGTCAGAGACAGGAGAGGGAAACGGGAGAGTCAGAGACAGGAGAGGGAAACGGGAGAGTCAGAGACAGGAGAGGGAAACGGGAGAGAGAGAGAGAGACAGGAGAGGGAAACGGGAGAGAGAGAGAGAGACAGGAGAGGGAAACGGGAGAGAGAGACAGGAGAGGGAAACGGGAGAGAGAGACAGGAGAGGGAAACGGGAGAGTCAGAGACAGGAGAGGGAAACGGGAGAGATAGAGACAGGAGAGGGAAACGGGAGAGTCAGAGACAGGAGAGGGAAACGGGAGAGTCAGAGACAGGAGAGGGAAACGGGAGAGTCAGAGACAGGAGAGGGAAACGGGAGAGTCAGAGACAGGAGAGGGAAACGGGAGAGAGTGAGACAGGAGAGGGAAACGGGAGAGTCAGAGACAGGAGAGGGAAACGGGAGAGTCAGAGACAGGAGAGGGAAACGGGAGAGAGAGAGACAGGAGAGGGAAACGGGAGAGTCAGAGACAGGAGAGTGAACCGGGAGAGAGAGAGACAGGAGAGGGAAACGGGAGAGAGAGAGGCAGGAGAGGGAAACGGGAGAGAGAGAGAGAGAGAGACAGGAGAGGGAAACGGGAGAGAGAGAGAGAGGAGAGGGAAACGGGAGAGAAAGAGACAGGAGAGGGAAACGGGAGAATCAGAGACAGGAGAGGGAAACGGGAGAGAGAGAGACAGGAGGGGGAAACGGGAGAATCAGAGACAGGAGAGGGAAACGGGAGAGATAGAGACAGGAGAGGGAAACGGGAGAGATAGACAGGAGAGGGAAACGGGAGAGTCAGAGACAGGAGGGGGTAACGGGAGAGATAGAGACAGGAGAGGGAAACGGGAGAGAGAGAGAGACAGGAGGGGGTAACGGGAGAGAGAGAGAGACAGGAGAGGGAAACGGGAGAGAGAGAGACAGGAGAGGGAAACGGGAGAGATAGAGACAGGAGAGGGAAACGGGAGAGTCAGAGACAGGAGGGGGTAACGGGAGAGAGAGAGAGACAGGAGAGGGAAACGGGAGAGAGAGAGACAGGAGAGGGAAACGGGAGAGAGAGAGACAGGAGAGGGAAACGGGAGAGTCAGAGACAGGAGAGGGAAACGGGAGAGTCAGAGACAGGAGAGGGAAACGGGAGAGATAGAGACAGGAGAGGGAAACGGGAGAGATAGAGACAGGAGAGGGAAACGGGAGAGATAGAGACAGGAGAGGGAAACGGGAGAGATAGAGACAGGAGAGGGAAACGGGAGAGATAGAGACAGGAGAGGGAAACGGGAGAGTCAGAGACAGGAGAGGGAAACGGGAGAGTCAGAGACAGGAGAGGGAAACGGGAGAGAGAGAGACAGGGGAGGGAAACGGGATAGAGAGAGACAGGAGAGGGAAACGGGAGAGTCAGAGACAGGAGAAGGAAACGGGAGAGAGAGAGACAGGAGAGGGAAACAGGAGAGATAGAGACAGGAGAGGGAAACGGGAGGGTCAGAGACAGGAGAGGGAAACGGGAGAGAGAGAGACAGGAGAGGGAAACGGGAGAGAGAGAGACAGGAGAGGGAAACGGGAGAGTCAGAGACAGGAGAGGGAAACGGGAGAGATAGAGACAGGAGGGGGAAACGGGAGAGAGAGAGACAGGAGAGGGAAACGGGAGAGAGAGAGAGACAGGAGAGGGAAACGGGAGAGAGAGAGACCGGAGAGGGAAACGGGAGAGTCAGAGACAGGAGAGGGAAACGGGAGAGTCAGAGACAGGAGAGGGAAACGGGAGAGATAGAGACAGGAGAGGGAAACGGGAGAGTCAGAGACAGGAGAGGGAAACGGGAGAGAGAGAGAGAGACAGGAGAGGGAAACGGGAGAGACAGGAGAGGGAAACGGGAGAGTCAGAGACAGGAGAGGGAAACGGGAGAGAGAGAGACAGGAGAGGGAAACGGGAGAGAGAGAGACAGGAGAGGGAAACGGGAGAGAGAGAGACAGGAGAGGGAAACGGGAGAGAGAGAGAGACAGGAGAGGGAAACGGGAGAGAGAGAGAGACAGGAGAGGGAAACGGGGAGAGAGAGAGACAGGAGAGGGAAACGGGAGAGAGAGAGACAGGAGAGGGAAACGGGAGAGAGAGAGAGACAGGAGAGGGAAACGGGGAGAGAGAGAGACAGGAGAGGGAAACGGGAGAGAGAGAGAGAGACAGGAGAGGGAAACGGGAGAGAGAGAGAGAGGAGAGGGAAACGGGAGAGAAGGAGACAGGAGAGGGAAACGGGAGAATCAGAGACAGGAGAGGGAAACGGGAGAGAGAGAGACAGGAGAGGGAAACGGGAGAGATAGAGACAGGAGAGGGAAACGGGAGAGAGAGAGACAGGAGAGGGAAACGGGAGAGAGAGAGACAGGAGAGGGAAACGGGAGAGTCAGAGACAGGAGAGGGAAACGGGAGAGATAGAGACAGGAGAGGGAAATGGGAGAGTCAGAGACAGGAGAGGGAAACGGGAGAGAGAGAGACAGGAGAGGGAAACGGGAGAGATAGAGACAGGAGAGGGAAACGGGAGAGATAGACAGGAGAGGGAAACGGGAGAGTCAGAGACAGGAGGGGGTAACGGGAGAGATAGAGACAGGAGAGGGAAACGGGAGAGTCAGAGACAGGAGAGGGAAACGGGAGAGAGAGACAGGAGAGGGAAACGGGAGAGAGAGACAGGAGAGGGAAACGGGAGAGAGAGAGACAGGAGAGGGAAACGGGAGAGAGAGAGACAGGAGAGGGAAACGGGAGAGAGAGAGACAGGAGAGGGAAACGGGAGAGAGAGAGACAGGAGAGGGAAACGGGAGAGAGAGAGACAGGAGAGGGAAACGGGAGAGAGAGAGACAGGAGAGGGAAAGGGGAGAGTCAGAGGCAGGAGAGGGAAACGGGAGAGAGAGAGACAGGAGAGGGAAATGGGAGAGAGAGAGACAGGAGAGGGAAACGGGAGAGTCAGAGACAGGAGAGGTAAACGGGAGAGTAAGAGACAGGAGAGGTAAACGGGAGAGCTGGAGACAGGAGGGGGAAACGGGAGAGAGAGAGAGACAGGAGAGGGAAACGGGAGAGAGAGAGACAGGAGAGGGAAACGGGAGAGAGAGAGACAGAAAAGGGAAACGGGAGAGAGAGAGACAGGAGAGGGAAACGGGAGAGAGAGAGACAGGAGGGGGAAACGGGAGAGTCAGAGACAGGAGAGGGAAACGGGAGAGTCAGAGACAGGAGAGGGAAACGGGAGAGTCAGAGACAGGAGAGGTAAACGGGAGATCTGGAGACAGGAGTGGGAAACGGGAGAGCTGGAGACAGGAGAGGGAAACGGGAGAGAGAGAGACAGGAGAGGGAAACGGGAGAGAGAGAGACAGGAGTGGGAAACGGGAGAGAGAGAGACAGGAGAGGGAAACGGGAGAGAGAGAGACAGGAGTGGGAAACGGGAGAGAGAGAGACAGGAGAGGGAAACGGGAGAGAGAGAGACAGGAGTGGGAAACGGGAGAGAGAGAGACAGGAGTGGGAAACGGGAGAGAGAGAGACAGGAGTGGGAAACGGGAGAGAGAGAGACAGGAGAGGGAAACGGGAGAGCTGGAGACAGGAGGGGGAAACGGGAGAGAGAGAGACAGGAGAGGGAAACGGGAGAGAGAGAGACAGGAGGGGGAAACGGGAGAGAGAGAGAGACAGGAGGGGGAAACGGGAGAGAGAGAGAGACAGGAGAGGGAAACGGAACAGAGATAGAGACAGGAGAGGGAAACGGGAGAGATAGAGACAGGAGAGGGAAACGGGAGAGAGAGAGACAGGAGAGGGAAACGGGAGAGAGAGAGATAGGAGAGGGAAACGGGAGAGAGAGAGACAGGAGAGGGAGTTGGGAGAGATAGAGACAGGAGAGGGAGTTGGGAGAGATAGAGACAGGAGAGGGAAACGGGAGAGTCAGAGACAGGAGGGGGAAACGGGAGAGAGAGAGACAGGAGAGGGAAACGGGAGAGATAGACAGGAGAGGGAAACGGGAGAGTCAGAGACAGGAGGGGGTAACGGGAGAGATAGAGACAGGAGAAGGAAACGGGAGAGTCAGAGACAGGAGAGGGAAACGGGAGAGAGAGACAGGAGAGGGAAACGGGAGAGAGAGAGACAGGAGAGGGAAACGGGAGAGAGAGACACAGGAGAGGGAAACGGGAGAGATAGAGACAGGAGAGGGAAACGGGAGAGTCAGAGACAGGAGAGGGAAACGGGGGAGAGACAGGAGAGGGAAACGGGAGAGTCAGAGACAGGAGAGGTAAACGGGAGATCTGGAGACAGGAGGGGGAAACGGGAGAGAGAGAGAGACAGGAGAGGGAAACGGGAGAGAGAGAGACAGGAGAGGGAAACGGGAGAGAGAGAGACAGGAGAGGGAAACGGGAGAGAGAGAGACAGGAGAGGGAAACGGGAGAGAGAGAGACAGGAGAGGGAAACGGGAGAGCTGGAGACAGGAGGGGGAAACGGGAGAGAGAGAGAGACAGGAGGGGGAAACGGGAGAGAGAGAGACAGGAGAGGGAAACGGGAGAGAGAGAGACAGGAGAGGGAAACGGGAGAGAGAGAGACAGGAGAGGGAAACGGGAGAGCTGGAGACAGGAGGGGGAAACGGGAGAGAGAGAGAGACAGGAGGGGGAAACGGGAGAGAGAGAGACAGGAGAGGGAAACGGGAGAGTCAGAGACAGGAGAGGGAAACGGGAGAGAGAGAGACAGGAGAGGGAAACGGGAGAGAGAGAGACAGGAGAGGGAAACGGGAGAGAGAGAGACAGGAGAGGGAAACGGGAGAGAGAGAGACAGGAGAGGGAAACGGGAGAGAGAGAGAGACAGGAGAGGGAAACGGGAGAGAGAGAGAGACAGGAGAGGGAAACGGGAGAGAGAGAGAGACAGGAGAGGGAAACGGGGAGAGAGAGAGACAGGAGAGGGAAACGGGAGAGAGAGAGACAGGAGAGGGAAACGGGGAGAGAGAGAGACAGGAGAGGGAAACGGGAGAGTCAGAGACAGGAGAGGGAAACGGGAGAGTCAGAGACAAGAGAGGGAAACGGGAGAGATAGAGACAGGAGAGGGCAACGGGAGAGAGAGAGACAGGAGAGGGCAACGGGAGAGAGAGAGAGACAGGAGAGGGAAACGGGAGAGTCAGAGACAGGAGAGTGAACCGGGAGAGAGAGACACAGGAGAGGGAAACGGGAGAGAGAGAGACAGGAGAGGGAAACGGGAGAGAGAGAGACAGGAGAGGGAAACGGGAGAGAGAGAGAGAGACAGGAGAGGGAAACGGGAGAGAGAGAGACAGGAGAGGGAAACGGGAGAGAGAGAGACAGGAGAGGGAAACGGGAGAGAGAGAGACAGGAGAGGGAAACGGGAGAGATAGAGACAGGAGAGGGAAATGGGAGAGTCAGAGACAGGAGAGGGAAACGGGAGAGAGAGAGACAGGAGAGGGAAACGGGAGAGATAGAGACAGGAGAGGGAAACGGGAGAGAGAGAGACAGGAGAGGGAAACGGGAGAGTCAGAGACAGGAGGGGGTAACGGGAGAGATAGAGACAGGAGAGGGAAACGGGAGAGTCAGAGACAGGAGAGGGAAACGGGAGAGAGAGACAGGAGAGGGAAACGGGAGAGAGAGACAGGAGAGGGAAACGGGAGAGAGAGAGACAGGAGAGGGAAACGGGAGAGAGAGAGACAGGAGAGGGAAACGGGAGAGAGAGAGACAGGAGAGGGAAACGGGAGAGAGAGAGACAGGAGAGGGAAACGGGAGAGAGAGAGACAGGAGAGGGAAAGGGGAGAGTCAGAGGCAGGAGAGGGAAACGGGAGAGAGAGAGACAGGAGAGGGAAATGGGAGAGAGAGAGACAGGAGAGGGAAACGGGAGAGTCAGAGACAGGAGAGGTAAACGGGAGAGTAAGAGACAGGAGAGGTAAACGGGAGAGCTGGAGACAGGAGGGGGAAACGGGAGAGAGAGAGAGACAGGAGAGGGAAACGGGAGAGAGAGAGACAGGAGAGGGAAACGGGAGAGAGAGAGACAGAAAAGGGAAACGGGAGAGAGAGAGACATGAGAGGGAAACGGGAGAGAGAGAGACATGAGAGGGAAACGGGAGAGAGAGAGACAGGAGGGGGAAACGGGAGAGTCAGAGACAGGAGAGGGAAACGGGAGAGTCAGAGACAGGAGAGGTAAACGGGAGATCTGGAGACAGGAGTGGGAAACGGGAGAGCTGGAGACAGGAGAGGGAAACGGGAGAGAGAGAGACAGGAGAGGGAAACGGGAGAGAGAGAGACAGGAGTGGGAAACGGGAGAGAGAGAGACAGGAGAGGGAAACGGGAGAGAGAGAGACAGGAGTGGGAAACGGGAGAGAGAGAGACAGGAGAGGGAAACGGGAGAGAGAGAGACAGGAGTGGGAAACGGGAGAGAGAGAGACAGGAGTGGGAAACGGGAGAGAGAGAGACAGGAGTGGGAAACGGGAGAGAGAGAGACAGGAGAGGGAAACGGGAGAGCTGGAGACAGGAGGGGGAAACGGGAGAGAGAGAGACAGGAGAGGGAAACGGGAGAGAGAGAGACAGGAGGGGGAAACGGGAGAGAGAGAGAGACAGGAGGGGGAAACGGGAGAGAGAGAGAGACAGGAGAGGGAAACGGAACAGAGATAGAGACAGGAGAGGGAAACGGGAGAGATAGAGACAGGAGAGGGAAACGGGAGAGAGAGAGACAGGAGAGGGAAACGGGAGAGAGAGAGATAGGAGAGGGAAACGGGAGAGAGAGAGACAGGAGAGGGAGTTGGGAGAGATAGAGACAGGAGAGGGAGTTGGGAGAGATAGAGACAGGAGAGGGAAACGGGAGAGTCAGAGACAGGAGGGGGAAACGGGAGAGAGAGAGACAGGAGAGGGAAACGGGAGAGATAGACAGGAGAGGGAAACGGGAGAGTCAGAGACAGGAGGGGGTAACGGGAGAGATAGAGACAGGAGAAGGAAACGGGAGAGTCAGAGACAGGAGAGGGAAACGGGAGAGAGAGACAGGAGAGGGAAACGGGAGAGAGAGACAGGAGAGGGAAACGGGAGAGAGAGACACAGGAGAGGGAAACGGGAGAGATAGAGACAGGAGAGGGAAACGGGAGAGTCAGAGACAGGAGATGGAAACGGGGGAGAGACAGGAGAGGGAAACGGGAGAGTCAGAGACAGGAGAGGTAAACGGGAGATCTGGAGACAGGAGGGGGAAACGGGAGAGAGAGAGAGACAGGAGAGGGAAACGGGAGAGAGAGAGACAGGAGAGGGAAACGGGAGAGAGAGAGACAGGAGAGGGAAACGGGAGAGAGAGAGACAGGAGAGGGAAACGGGAGAGAGAGAGACAGGAGAGGGAAACGGGAGAGCTGGAGACAGGAGGGGGAAACGGGAGAGAGAGAGAGACAGGAGGGGGAAACGGGAGAGAGAGAGACAGGAGAGGGAAACGGGAGAGAGAGAGACAGGAGAGGGAAACGGGAGAGAGAGAGACAGGAGAGGGAAACGGGAGAGCTGGAGACAGGAGGGGGAAACGGGAGAGAGAGAGAGACAGGAGGGGGAAACGGGAGAGAGAGAGACAGGAGAGGGAAACGGGAGAGAGAGAGACAGGAGAGGGAAACGGGAGAGAGAGAGACAGGAGAGGGAAACGGGAGAGCTGGAGACAGGATGGGGAAACGGGAGAGAGAGAGAGACAGGAGGGGGAAACGGGAGAGAGAGAGAGACAGGAGAGGGAAACGGGAGAGAGAGAGACAGGAGGGGGAAACGGGAGAGAGAGAGACAGGAGGGGGAAACGGGAGAGAGAGAGACAGGAGAGGGAAACGGGAGAGAGAGAGACAGGAGTGGGAAACGGGAGAGCTGGAGACAGGAGGGGGAAACGGGAGAGAGAGAGAGACAGGAGGGGGAAACGGGAGAGAGAGAGAGACAGGAGAGGGAAACGGAACAGAGATAGAGACAGGAGAGGGAAACGGGAGAGATAGAGACAGGAGAGGGAAACGGGAGAGAGAGAGACAGGAGAGGGAAACGGGAGAGAGAGAGATAGGAGAGGGAAACGGGAGAGAGAGAGACAGGAGAGGGAGTTGGGAGAGATAGAGACAGGAGAGGGAGTTGGGAGAGATAGAGACAGGAGAGGGAAACGGGAGAGTCAGAGACAGGAGGGGGAAACGGGAGAGAGAGAGACAGGAGAGGGAAACGGGAGAGAGAGAGACAGGAGAGGGAAACGGGAGAGAGAGACAGGAGAGGGAAACGGGAGAGAGAGACAGGAGAGGGAAACGGGAGAGAGAGAGACAGGAGAGGGAAACGGGAGAGAGAGACACAGGAGAGGGAAACGGGAGAGATAGAGACAGGAGAGGGAAACGGGAGAGTCAGAGACAGGAGAGGGAAACGGGGGAGAGACAGGAGAGGGAAACGGGAGAGTCAGAGACAGGAGAGGTAAACGGGAGATCTGGAGACAGGTGGGGGAAACGGGAGAGAGAGAGAGACAGGAGAGGGAAACGGGAGAGAGAGAGACAGGAGAGGGAAACGGGAGAGAGAGAGACAGGAGAGGGAAACGGGAGAGAGAGAGACAGGAGAGGGAAACGGGAGAGCTGGAGACAGGAGGGGGAAACGGGAGAGAGAGAGAGACAGGAGGGGGAAACGGGAGAGAGAGAGACAGGAGAGGGAAACGGGAGAGAGAGAGACAGGAGAGGGAAACGGGAGAGAGAGAGACAGGAGAGGGAAACGGGAGAGCTGGAGACAGGAGGGGGAAACGGGAGAGAGAGAGAGACAGGAGGGGGAAACGGGAGAGAGAGAGACAGGAGAGGGAAACGGGAGAGAGAGAGACAGGAGAGGGAAACGGGAGAGAGAGAGACAGGAGAGGGAAACGGGAGAGCTGGAGACAGGAGGGGGAAACGGGAGAGAGAGAGAGACAGGAGGGGGAAACGGGAGAGAGAGAGAGACAGGAGAGGGAAACGGGAGAGAGAGAGACAGGAGAGGGAAACGGGAGAGATAGAGACAGGAGAGGGAAACGGGAGAGAGAGAGACAGGAGAGGGAAACGGGAGAGAGAGAGACAGGAGAGGGAAACGGGTGAGAGAGAGACAGGAGAGGGAAACGGGAGAGAGAGAGACAGGAGAGGGAAACGGGAGAGAGAGAGACAGGAGAGAGAAACGGGAGAGAGAGAGACAGGAGAGGGAGTTGGGAGAGATAGAGACAGGAGAGGGAGTTGGGAGAGATAGAGACAGGAGAGGGAAACGGGAGAGAGAGAGACAGGAGGGGGAAACGGGAGAGAGAGAGACAGGAGAGGGAAACGGGAGAGAGAGAGACAGGAGGGGGAAACGGGAGAGAGAGAGACAGGAGAGGGAAACGGGAGAGTCAGAGACAGGAGAGGGAAACGGGAGAGTCAGAGACAGGAGAGGGAAACGGGAGAGAGAGAGACAGGAGAGGGAAACGGGAGAGAGAGAGAGACAGGAGAGGGAAACGGGAGAGAGAGAGACAGGAGAGGGAAACGGGAGAGATAGAGACAGGAGAGGGAGTTGGGAGAGATAGAGACAGGAGAGGGAAACGGGAGAGAGAGAGACAGGAGAGGGAAACGGGAGAGAGAGGGAAACTGGAGAGAGAGCGACAGTAGAGGGAAACGGGAGAGTCAGACAGGAGAGGGAAACGGGAGAGTCAGAGACAGGAGAGGGAAACGGGAGAGATAGAGAAAGAAGTGGGAAACGGGAGAGAGAGAGACAGAAGAGGGAAACGGGAGAGTCAGAGACAGGAGAGGGAAACGGGAGAGTCAGAGACAGGAGAGGGAAACGGGAGAGTCAGAGACAGGAGAGGGAAACGGGAGAGTCAGAGACAGGAGAGGGAAACGGGAGAGATAGAGACAGGAGTGGGAAACGGGAGAGAGAGAGAGACAGGAGAGGGAAACGGGAGAGTCAGAGACAGGAGAGTGAACCGGGAGAGAGAGAGACAGGAGAGGGAAACGGGAGAGAGAGAGACAGGAGAGGGAAACGGGAGAGAGAGAGACAGGAGAGGGAGTTGGGAGAGATAGAGACAGGAGAGGGAAACGGGAGAGAGAGAGACAGGAGAGGGAAACGGGAGAGAGGGGGAAACTGGAGAGAGAGCGACAGTAGAGGGAAACGGGAGAGTCAGAGACAGAAGAGGGAAACGGGAGAGTCAGACAGGAGAGGGAAACGGGAGAGTCAGAGACAGGAGAGGGAAACGGGAGAGTCAGAGACAGGAGAGGGAAACGGGAGAGTCAGAGACAGGAGAGGGAAACGGGAGAGTCAGAGACAGGAGAGGGAAACGGGAGAGTCAGAGACAGGAGAGGGAAACGGGAGAGTCAGAGACAGGAGAGGGCAACGGGAGAGTCAGAGACAGGAGAGGGAAACGGGAGAGTCAGAGACAGGAGAGGGAAACGGGAGAGTCAGAGACAGGAGAGGGAAACGGGAGAGTCAGAGACAGGAGAGGGAAACGGGAGAGATAGAGACAGGAGAGGGCAACGGGAGAGAGAGAGAGACAGGAGAGGGAAACGGGAGAGTCAGAGACAGGAGAGTGAACCGGGAGAGAGAGAGACAGGAGAGGGAAACGGGAGAGAGAGAGACAGGAGAGGGAAACGGGAGAGAGAGAGACAGGAGAGGGAAACGGGAGAGAGAGAGACAGGAGAGGGAAACGGGAGAGAGAGAGAGAGAGACAGGAGAGGGAAACGGAAGAGAGAGAGACAGGAGAGGGAAACGGGAGAGAGAGAGACAGGAGAGGGAAACGGGAGAGAGAGAGACAGGAGAGGGAAACGGGAGAGAGAGAGACAGGAGAGGGAAACGGGAGAGTCAGAGACAGGAGAGGGAAACGGGAGAGATAGAGACAGGAGAGGGAAACGGGAGAGTCAGAGACAGGAGAGGGAAACGGGAGAGAGAGAGACAGGAGAGGGAAACGGGAGAGATAGAGACAGGAGAGGGAAACGGGAGAGATAGACAGGAGAGGGAAACGGGAGAGTCAGAGACAGGAGGGGGTAACGGGAGAGATAGAGACAGGAGAGGGAAACGGGAGAGTCAGAGACAGGAGAGGGAAACGGGAGAGAGAGACAGGAGAGGGAAACGGGAGAGAGAGAGACAGGAGAGGGAAACGGGAGAGAGAGAGACAGGAGAGGGAAACGGGAGAGAGAGAGACAGGAGAGGGAAACGGGAGAGAGAGAGACAGGAGAGGGAAAGGGGAGAGTCAGAGACAGGAGAGGGAAACGGGAGAGAGAGAGACAGGAGAGGGAAATGGGAGAGAGAGAGACAGGAGAGGGAAATGGGAGAGAGAGAGACAGGAGAGGGAAACGGGAGAGTCAGAGACAGGAGAGGGAAACGGGAGAGAGAGAGAGAGACAGGAGAGGGAAACGGGAGAGTCAGAGACAGGAGAGTGAACCGGGAGAGAGAGAGACAGGAGAGGGAAACGGGAGAGAGAGAGACAGGAGAGGGAAACGGGAGAGAGAGAGACAGGAGAGGGAAACGGGAGAGAGAGAGACAGGAGAGGGAAACGGGAGAGAGAGAGACAGGAGAGGGAAACGGGAGAGAGAGAGAGAGACAGGAGAGGGAAACGGGAGAGAGAGACAGGAGAGGGAAACGGGAGAGTCAGAGACAGGAGAGGGAAACGGGAGAGATAGAGACAGGAGAGGGAAACGGGAGAGTCAGAGACAGGAGAGGGAAACGGGAGAGTCAGAGACAGGAGAGGGAAACGGGAGAGTCAGAGACAGGAGAGGGAAACGGGAGAGTCAGAGACAGGAGAGGGAAACGGGAGAGAGTGAGACAGGAGAGGGAAACGGGAGAGTCAGAGACAGGAGAGGGAAACGGGAGAGTCAGAGACAGGAGAGGGAAACGGGAGAGAGAGAGACAGGAGAGGGAAACGGGAGAGTCAGAGACAGCAGAGTGAACCGGGAGAGAGAGAGACAGGAGAGGGAAACGGGAGAGAGAGAGGCAGGAGAGGGAAACGGGAGAGAGAGAGAGAGAGAGACAGGAGAGGGAAACGGGAGAGAGAGAGAGAGGAGAGGGAAACGGGAGAGAAAGAGACAGGAGAGGGAAACGGGAGAATCAGAGACAGGAGAGGGAAACGGGAGAGAGAGAGACAGGAGGGGGAAACGGGAGAATCAGAGACAGGAGAGGGAAACGGGAGAGAGAGAGACAGGAGAGGGAAACGGGAGAGATAGAGACAGGAGAGGGAAACGGGAGAGATAGACAGGAGAGGGAAACGGGAGAGTCAGAGACAGGAGGGGGTAACGGGAGAGATAGAGACAGGAGGGGGTAACGGGAGAGAGAGAGAGACAGGAGAGGGAAACGGGAGAGAGAGAGACAGGAGAGGGAAACGGGAGAGATAGAGACAGGAGAGGGAAACGGGAGAGTCAGAGACAGGAGGGGGTAATGGGAGAGAGAGAGAGACAGGAGAGGGAAACGGGAGAGAGAGAGACAGGAGAGGGAAACGGGAGAGATAGAGACAGGAGAGGGAAACGGGAGAGTCAGAGACAGGAGAGGGAAACGGGAGAGTCAGAGACAGGAGAGGGAAACGGGAGAGATAGAGACAGGAGAGGGAAACGGGAGAGATAGAGACAGGAGAGGGAAACGGGAGAGATAGAGACAGGAGAGGGAAACGGGAGAGATAGAGACAGGAGAGGGAAACGGGAGAGTCAGAGACAGGAGAGGGAAACGGGAGAGAGAGAGACAGGAGAGGGAAACGGGATAGAGAGAGACAGGAGAGGGAAACGGGAGAGTCAGAGACAGGAGAAGGAAACGGGAGAGAGAGAGACAGGAGAGGGAAACAGGAGAGATAGAGACAGGAGAGGGAAACGGGAGGGTCAGAGACAGGAGAGGGAAACGGGAGAGAGAGAGACAGGAGAGGGAAACGGGAGAGAGAGAGACAGGAGAGGGAAACGGGAGAGTCAGAGACAGGAGAGGGAAACGGGAGAGATAGAGACAGGAGGGGGAAACGGGAGAGAGAGAGACAGGAGAGGGAAACGGGAGAGAGAGAGAGACAGGAGAGGGAAACGGGAGAGAGAGAGACCGGAGAGGGAAACGGGAGAGTCAGAGACAGGAGAGGGAAACGGGAGAGTCAGAGACAGGAGAGGGAAACGGGAGAGAGAGAGACAGGAGAGGGAAACGGGAGAGAGAGAGACAGGAGAGGGAAAGGGGAGAGTCAGAGACAGGAGAGGGAAACGGGAGAGAGAGAGACAGGAGAGGGAAACGGGAGAGACAGGAGAGGGAAACGGGAGAGTCAGAGACAGGAGAGGGAAACGGGAGAGAGAGAGACAGGAGAGGGAAACGGGAGAGAGAGAGACAGGAGAGGGAAACGGGAGAGAGAGAGACAGGAGAGGGAAACGGGAGAGAGAGAGAGACAGGAGAGGGAAACGGGAGAGAGAGAGAGACAGGAGAGGGAAACGGGGAGAGAGAGAGACAGGAGAGGGAAACGGGAGAGAGAGAGACAGGAGAGGGAAACGGGAGAGAGAGAGAGACAGGAGAGGGAAACGGGGAGAGAGAGAGACAGGAGAGGGAAACGGGAGAGAGAGAGAGAGAGAGACAGGAGAGGGAAACGGGAGAGAGAGAGAGAGGAGAGGGAAACGGGAGAGAAGGAGACAGGAGAGGGAAACGGGAGAATCAGAGACAGGAGAGGGAAACGGGAGAGAGAGAGACAGGAGAGGGAAACGGGAGAGAGAGAGACAGGAGAGGGAAACGGGAGAGATAGACAGGAGAGGGAAACGGGAGAGTCAGAGACAGGAGGGGGTAACGGGAGAGATAGAGACAGGAGAGGGCAACGGGAGAGAGAGAGAGACAGGAGAGGGAAACGGGAGAGTCAGAGACAGGAGAGTGAACCGGGAGAGAGAGAGACAGGAGAGGGAAACGGGAGAGAGAGAGACAGGAGAGGGAAACGGGAGAGAGAGAGACAGGAGAGGGAAACGGGAGAGAGAGAGAGAGAGACAGGAGAGGGAAACGGGAGAGAGAGAGACAGGAGAGGGAAACGGGAGAGAGAGAGACAGGAGAGGGAAACGGGAGAGAGAGAGACAGGAGAGGGAAACGGGAGAGAGAGAGACAGGAGAGGGAAACGGGAGAGAGAGAGACAGGAGGGGGAAACGGGAGAGATAGAGACAGGAGAGGGAAACGGGAGAGTCAGAGACAGGAGAGGGAAACGGGAGAGATAGAGACAGGAGAGGGAAACGGGAGAGTCAGAGACAGGAGAGGGAAACGGGAGAGAGAGAGACAGGAGAGGGAAACGGGAGAGATAGAGACAGGAGAGGGAAACGGGAGAGATAGACAGGAGAGGGAAACGGGAGAGTCAGAGACAGGAGGGGGTAACGGGAGAGATAGAGACAGGAGAGGGAAACGGGAGAGTCAGAGACAGGAGAGGGAAACGGGAGAGAGAGACAGGAGAGGGAAACGGGAGAGAGAGAGACAGGAGAGGGAAACGGGAGAGAGAGAGACAGGAGAGGGAAACGGGAGAGAGAGAGACAGGAGAGGGAAACGGGAGAGAGAGAGACAGGAGAGGGAAAGGGGAGAGTCAGAGACAGGAGAGGGAAACGGGAGAGAGAGAGACAGGAGAGGGAAATGGGAGAGAGAGAGACAGGAGAGGGAAATGGGAGAGAGAGAGACAGGAGAGGGAAACGGGAGAGTCAGAGACAGGAGAGGGAAACGGGAGAGAGAGAGACAGGAGAGGGAAACGGGAGAGTCAGAGACAGGAGAGGGAAACGGGAGAGAGAGAGAGAGACAGGAGAGGGAAACGGGAGAGTCAGAGACAGGAGAGTGAACCGGGAGAGAGAGAGACAGGAGAGGGAAACGGGAGAGTCAGAGACAGGAGAGGGAAACGGGAGAGAGAGAGACAGGAGAGGGAAACGGGAGAGAGAGAGACAGGAGAGGGAAACGGGAGAGAGAGAGAGAGACAGGAGAGGGAAACGGGAGAGAGAGACAGGAGAGGGAAACGGGAGAGTCAGAGACAGGAGAGGGAAACGGGAGAGATAGAGACAGGAGAGGGAAACGGGAGAGTCAGAGACAGGAGAGGGAAACGGGAGAGTCAGAGACAGGAGAGGGAAACGGGAGAGTCAGAGACAGGAGAGGGAAACGGGAGAGTCAGAGACAGGAGAGGGAAACGGGAGAGAGTGAGACAGGAGAGGGAAACGGGAGAGTCAGAGACAGGAGAGGGAAACGGGAGAGTCAGAGACAGGAGGGGGTAACGGGAGAGAGAGAGAGACAGGAGAGGGAAACGGGAGAGAGAGAGACAGGAGAGGGAAACGGGAGAGATAGAGACAGGAGAGGGAAACGGGAGAGTCAGAGACAGGAGGGGGTAACGGGAGAGAGAGAGAGACAGGAGAGGGAAACGGGAGAGAGAGAGACAGGAGAGGGAAACGGGAGAGATAGAGACAGGAGAGGGAAACGGGAGAGTCAGAGACAGGAGGGGGTAACGGGAGAGAGAGAGAGACAGGAGAGGGAAACGGGAGAGAGAGAGACAGGAGAGGGAAACGGGAGAGATAGAGACAGGAGAGGGAAACGGGAGAGTCAGAGACAGGAGAGGGAAACGGGAGAGTCAGAGACAGGAGAGGGAAACGGGAGAGATAGAGACAGGAGAGGGAAACGGGAGAGATAGAGACAGGAGAGGGAAACGGGAGAGATAGAGACAGGAGAGGGAAACGGGAGAGTCAGAGACAGGAGAGGGAAACGGGAGAGAGAGGGACAGGAGAGGGAAACGGGATAGAGAGAGACAGGAGAGGGAAACGGGAGAGTCAGAGACAGGAGAAGGAAACGGGAGAGAGAGAGACAGGAGAGGGAAACAGGAGAGATAGAGACAGGAGAGGGAAACGGGAGGGTCAGAGACAGGAGAGGGAAACGGGAGAGAGAGAGACAGGAGAGGGAAACGGGAGAGAGAGAGACAGGAGAGGGAAACGGGAGAGTCAGAGACAGGAGAGGGAAACGGGAGAGATAGAGACAGGAGGGGGAAACGGGAGAGAGAGAGACAGGAGAGGGAAACGGGAGAGAGAGAGAGACAGGAGAGGGAAACGGGAGAGAGAGAGACCGGAGAGGGAAACGGGAGAGTCAGAGACAGGAGAGGGAAACGGGAGAGTCAGAGACAGGAGAGGGAAACGGGAGAGAGAGAGACAGGAGAGGGAAACGGGAGAGAGAGAGACAGGAGAGGGAAAGGGGAGAGTCAGAGACAGGAGAGGGAAACGGGGGAGAGAGAGACAGGAGAGGGAAACGGGAGAGACAGGAGAGGGAAACGGGAGAGTCAGAGACAGGAGAGGGAAACGGGAGAGAGAGAGACAGGAGAGGGAAACGGGAGAGAGAGAGACAGGAGAGGGAAACGGGAGAGAGAGAGACAGGAGAGGGAAACGGGAGAGAGAGAGAGACAGGAGAGGGAAACGGGAGAGAGAGAGAGACAGGAGAGGGAAACGGGGAGAGAGAGAGACAGGAGAGGGAAACGGGAGAGAGAGAGACAGGAGAGGGAAACGGGAGAGAGAGAGAGACAGGAGAGGGAAACGGGGAGAGAGAGAGACAGGAGAGGGAAACGGGAGAGAGAGAGAGAGAGAGACAGGAGAGGGAAACGGGAGAGAGAGAGAGAGGAGAGGGAAACGGGAGAGAAGGAGACAGGAGAGGGAAACGGGAGAATCAGAGACAGGAGAGGGAAACGGGAGAGAGAGAGACAGGAGAGGGAAACGGGAGAGATAGAGACAGGAGAGGGAAACGGGAGAGATAGACAGGAGAGGGAAACGGGAGAGTCAGAGACAGGAGGGGGTAACGGGAGAGATAGAGACAGGAGAGGGCAACGGGAGAGAGAGAGAGACAGGAGAGGGAAACGGGAGAGTCAGAGACAGGAGAGTGAACCGGGAGAGAGAGAGACAGGAGAGGGAAACGGGAGAGAGAGAGACAGGAGAGGGAAACGGGAGAGAGAGAGACAGGAGAGGGAAACGGGAGAGAGAGAGAGAGAGACAGGAGAGGGAAACGGGAGAGAGAGAGACAGGAGAGGGAAACGGGAGAGAGAGAGACAGGAGAGGGAAACGGGAGAGAGAGAGACAGGAGAGGGAAACGGGAGAGAGAGAGAGAGACAGGAGAGGGAAACGGGAGAGAGAGAGACAGGAGAGGGAAACGGGAGAGTCAGAGACAGGAGAGGGAAACGGGAGAGATAGAGACAGGAGAGGGAAACGGGAGAGTCAGAGACAGGAGAGGGAAACGGGAGAGAGAGAGACAGGAGAGGGAAACGGGAGAGATAGACAGGAGAGGGAAATGGGAGAGTCAGAGACAGGAGGGGGTAACGGGAGAGATAGAGACAGGAGAGGGAAACGGGAGAGTCAGAGACAGGAGAGGGAAACGGGAGAGAGAGAGACAGGAGAGGGAAACGGGAGAGAGAGAGAGAGAGACAGGAGAGGGAAACGGGAGAGAGAGAGACAGGAGAGGGAAACGGGAGAGAGAGAGACAGGAGAGGGAAACGGGAGAGAGAGAGACAGGAGAGGGAAACGGGAGAGAGAGAGACAGGAGAGGGAAACGGGAGAGTCAGAGACAGGAGAGGGAAACGGGAGAGATAGAGACAGGAGAGGGAAACGGGAGAGTCAGAGACAGGAGAGGGAAACGGGAGAGAGAGAGACAGGAGAGGGAAACGGGAGAGATAGACAGGAGAGGGAAATGGGAGAGTCAGAGACAGGAGGGGGTAACGGGAGAGATAGAGACAGGAGAGGGAAACGGGAGAGTCAGAGACAGGAGAGGGAAACGGGAGAGAGAGACAGGAGAGGGAAACGGGAGAGAGAGAGACAGGAGAGGGAAACGGGAGAGAGAGAGACAGGAGAGGGAAACGGGAGAGAGAGAGACAGGAGAGGGAAACGGGAGAGAGAGAGACAGGAGAGGGAAACGGGAGAGAGAGACAGGAGAGGGAAACGGGAGAGAGAGAGACAGGAGAGGGAAACGGGAGAGTCAGAGACAGGAGAGGGAAACGGGAGAGAGAGAGAGAGACAGGAGAGGGAAACGGGAGAGTCAGAGACAGGAGAGTGAACCGGGAGAGAGAGAGACAGGAGAGGGAAACGGGAGAGAGAGAGACAGGAGAGGGAAACGGGAGAGAGAGAGAGAGACAGGAGAGGGAAACGGGAGAGAGAGACAGGAGAGGGAAACGGGAGAGTCAGAGACAGGAGAGGGAAACGGGAGAGATAGAGACAGGAGAGGGAAACGGGAGAGTCAGAGACAGGAGAGGGAAACGGGAGAGTCAGAGACAGGAGAGGGAAACGGGAGAGTCAGAGACAGGAGAGGGAAACGGGAGAGTCAGAGACAGGAGAGGGAAACGGGAGAGTCAGAGACAGGAGAGGGAAACGGGAGAGAGTGAGACAGGAGAGGGAAACGGGAGAGTCAGAGACAGGAGAGGGAAACGGGAGAGTCAGAGACAGGAGGGGGTAACGGGAGAGAGAGAGAGACAGGAGAGGGAAACGGGAGAGAGAGAGACAGGAGAGGGAAACGGGAGAGATAGAGACAGGAGAGGGAAACGGGAGAGTCAGAGACAGGAGGGGGTAACGGGAGAGAGAGAGAGACAGGAGAGGGAAACGGGAGAGAGAGAGACAGGAGAGGGAAACGGGAGAGATAGAGACAGGAGAGGGAAACGGGAGAGTCAGAGACAGGAGAGGGAAACGGGAGAGATAGAGACAGGAGAGGGAAACGGGAGAGATAGAGACAGGAGAGGGAAACGGGAGAGATAGAGACAGGAGAGGGAAACGGGAGAGATAGAGACAGGAGAGGGAAACGGGAGAGATAGAGACAGGAGAGGGAAACGGGAGAGATAGAGACAGGAGAGGGAAACGGGAGAGTCAGAGACAGGAGAGGGAAACGGGAGAGTCAGAGACAGGAGAGGGAAACGGGATAGAGAGAGACAGGAGAGGGAAACGGGAGAGTCAGAGACAGGAGAAGGAAACGGGAGAGAGAGAGACAGGAGAGGGAAACAGGAGAGATAGAGACAGGAGAGGGAAACGGGAGGGTCAGAGACAGGAGAGGGAAACGGGAGAGAGAGAGACAGGAGAGGGAAACGGGAGAGAGAGAGAGACAGGAGAGGGAAACGGGAGAGAGAGAGACAGGAGAGGGAAACGGGAGAGAGAGAGACAGGAGAGGGAAACGGGAGAGATAGAGACAGGAGGGGGAAACGGGAGAGAGACAGGAGAGGGAAACGGGAGAGAGAGAGAGACAGGAGAGGGAAACGGGAGAGAGAGAGACCGGAGAGGGAAACGGGAGAGTCAGAGACAGGAGAGGGAAACGGGAGAGTCAGAGACAGGAGAGGGAAACGGGAGAGATAGAGACAGGAGAGGGAAACGGGAGAGTCAGAGACAGGAGAGGGAAACGGGAGAGAGAGAGACAGGAGAGGGAAACGGGAGAGACAGGAGAGGGAAACGGGAGAGTCAGAGACAGGAGAGGGAAACGGGAGAGAGAGAGACAGGAGAGGGAAACGGGAGAGAGAGAGACAGGAGAGGGAAACGGGAGAGAGAGAGACAGGAGAGGGAAACGGGAGAGAGAGAGAGACAGGAGAGGGAAACGGGAGAGAGAGAGAGACAGGAGAGGGAAACGGGAGAGAGAGAGAGACAGGAGAGGGAAACGGGGAGAGAGAGAGACAGGAGAGGGAAACGGGAGAGAGAGAGACAGGAGAGGGAAACGGGAGAGAGAGAGAGACAGGAGAGGGAAACGGGGAGAGAGAGAGACAGGAGAGGGAAACGGGAGAGAGAGAGAGAGAGACAGGAGAGGGAAACGGGAGAGAGAGAGAGAGGAGAGGGAAACGGGAGAGAAGGAGACAGGAGAGGGAAACGGGAGAATCAGAGACAGGAGAGGGAAACGGGAGAGAGAGAGACAGGAGAGGGAAACGGGAGAGATAGAGACAGGAGAGGGAAACGGGAGAGATAGACAGGAGAGGGAAACGGGAGAGTCAGAGACAGGAGGGGGTAACGGGAGAGATAGAGACAGGAGGGGGTAACGGGAGAGAGAGAGAGACAGGAGAGGGAAACGGGAGAGAGAGAGACAGGAGAGGGAAACGGGAGAGATAGAGACAGGAGAGGGAAACGGGAGAGTCAGAGACAGGAGGGGGTAACGGGAGAGAGAGAGAGACAGGAGCGGGAAACGGGAGAGAGAGAGAGACAGGAGAGGGAAACGGGAGAGAGAGAGACAGGAGAGGGAAACGGGAGAGATAGAGACAGGAGAGGGAAACGGGAGAGTCAGAGACAGGAGAGGGAAACGGGAGAGATAGAGACAGGAGAGGGAAACGGGAGAGATAGAGACAGGAGAGGGAAACGGGAGAGATAGAGACAGGAGAGGGAAACGGGAGAGATAGAGACAGGAGAGGGAAACGGGAGAGATAGAGACAGGAGAGGGAAACGGGAGAGATAGAGACAGGAGAGGGAAACGGGAGAGTCAGAGACAGGAGAGGGAAACGGGAGAGTCAGAGACAGGAGAGGGAAACGGGAGAGAGAGAGACAGGAGAGGGAAACGGGATAGAGAGAGACAGGAGAGGGAAACGGGAGAGTCAGAGACAGGAGAAGGAAACGGGAGAGAGAGAGACAGGAGAGGGAAACGGGAGAGATAGAGACAGGAGAGGGAAACAGGAGAGTCAGAGACAGGAGAGGGAAACGGGAGAGAGAGAGACAGGAGAGGGAAACGGGAGAGAGAGAGACAGGAGAGGGAAACGGGAGAGATAGAGACAGGAGAGGGAAACGGGAGAGAGAGAGACAGGAGAGGGAAACGGGAGAGAGAGAGAGAGACAGGAGAGGGAAACGGGAGAGAGAGAGACCGGAGAGGGAAACGGGAGAGTCAGAGACAGGAGAGGGAAACGGGAGAGTCAGAGACAGGAGAGGGAAACGGGAGAGAGAGAGACAGGAGAGGGAAACGGGAGAGACAGGAGAGGGAAACGGGAGAGTCAGAGACAGGAGAGGGAAACGGGAGAGAGAGAGACAGGAGAGGGAAACGGGAGAGAGAGAGACAGGAGAGGGAAACGGGAGAGAGAGAGACAGGAGAGGGAAACGGGAGAGAGAGAGAGACAGGAGAGGGAAACGGGAGAGAGAGAGAGACAGGAGAGGGAAACGGGGAGAGAGAGAGACAGGAGAGGGAAACGGGAGAGAGAGAGAGAGGAGAGGGAAACGGGAGAGAGAGAGACAGGAGAGGGAAACGGGAGAGAGAGAGGAGAGGGAAACGGGAGAGATAGAGACAGGAGAGGGAAACGGGAGAGAGAGAGAGAGAGAGGAGAGGGAAACGGGAGAGATACAGACAGGAGAGGGAAACGGGAGAGAGAGAGAGACAGGAGAGGGAAACGGGAGAGAGAGAGAGAGACAGGAGAGGGAAACGGGAGAGAGAGAGACAGGAGAGGGAAACGGGAGAGTCAGAGACAGGATTGGGAAACGGGAGAGAGAGAGACAGGAGAGGGAAACGGGAGAGGGAGAGACAGGAGAGGGAAACGGGAGTGTCAGAGACAGGAGAGGGAAACGGGAGAGAGAGAGACAGGAGAGGGAAACGGGAGAGAGAGAGACAGGAGAGGGAAACGGGAGAGTCAGAGACAGGAGAGGGAAACGGGAGAGAGAGAGACAGGAGAGGGAAACGGGAGAGAGAGAGACAGGAGAGGGAAACGGGAGAGAGAGAGACAGGAGAGGGAAACGGGAGAGAGAGAGACAGGAGAGGGAAACGGGAGAGATAGAGACAGGAGGGGGAAACGGGAGAGATAGACAGGAGAGGGAAACGGGAGAGATAGAGACAGGAGAGGGAAACGGGAGAGAGAGAGACAGGAGAGGGAAACGGGAGAGATAGAGACAGGAGAGGGAAACGGGAGAGAGAGAGACAGGAGAGGGAAACGGGAGAGTCAGAGACAGGAGAGGGAAACGGGAGAGATAGAGACAGGAGAGGGAAACGGGAGAGAGAGAGACAGGAGAGGGAAACGGGAGAGAGAGAGACAGGAGAGGGAAACGGGAGAGAGAGAGACAGGAGAGGGAAACGGGGGAGTCAGAGACAGGAGAAGGAAACGGGAGAGAGAGAGACAGGAGAGGGAAACGGGAGAGAGACAGGAGAGGGAAACGGGAGAGAGAGAGACAGGAGAGGGAAACGGGAGAGAGAGAGACAGGAGTGGGTTATGGGAGAGATAGAGACAGGAGAGGGAAACGGGAGAGTCAGAGACAGGAGAGGGAAACGGGAGAGAGAGAGACAGGAGAGGGAAACGGGAGAGAGAGAGACAGGAGAGGGAAACGGGAGAGAGAGAGACAGGAGAGGGAAACGGGAGAGAGAGAGACAGGAGAGGGAAACGGGAGAGAGAGAGAGACAGGAGAGGGAAACGGGAGAGTCAGAGACAGAAGAGGGAAACGGGAGAGAGAGAGACAGGAGAGGGATACGGGAGAGATAGAGACAGGAGGGGGAAACGGGAGAGATAGAGACAGGAGGGGGAAACGGGAGAGTCAGAGACAGGAGAGGGAAACAGGAGAGATAGAGACAGGAGAGGGAAACGGGAGAGAGAGAGACAGGAGAGGGAAACGGGAGAGAGAGAGACAGGAGAGGGAAACGGGAGAGAGAGAGACAGGAGAGGGAAACGGGAGAGTCAGAGACAGGAGAGGGAAACGGGGGAGAGAGACAGGAGAGGGATACGGGAGAGATCGAGACAGGAGAGGGAAACGGGAGAGAGAGAGACAGGAGAGGGAAACGGGGGAGAGACAGGAGAGGGAAACGGGAGAGAGAGAGACAGGAGAGCGAAACGGGGGAGAGAAAGACAGGAGAGGGATACGGGAGAGATAGAGACAGGAGGGGGAAACGGGAGAGATAGAGACAGGAGGGGGAAACGGGAGAGTCAGAGACATGAGAGGGAAACGGGAGAGAGAGAGACAGGAGAGGGAAACGGGAGAGAGAGAGACAGGAGAGGGAAACGGGAGAGAGAGAGACAGGAGAGGGAAACGGGAGAGAGAGAGACAGGAGAGGGAAACGGGAGAGAGGGAGAGAGACAGGAGAGGGAAACGGGAGAGAGAGAAACAGGTGAGGGATACGGGAGAGATAGAGACAGGAGGGGAAAACGGAAAAGAGTCAGAGACAGGAGAGGGAAACGGGAGAGATAGAGACAGGAGGGGGAAATGGGAGAGTCAGAGACAGGAGAGGGAAATGGGAGAGAGAGAGACAGGAGAGGGAAACGGGAGAGTCAGAGACAGGAGAGGGAAACGGGAGAGAGTGAGACAGGAGAGGGAAACAGGAGAGACAGAGACAGGAGAGGGAAACGGGGGAGAGGGAAACAGGAGAGGGAAACGGGAGAGTCAGAGACAGGAGAGGGAAACGGGAGAGAGTGAGACAGGAGAGGGAAACGGGAGAGTCAGAGACAGGAGAGGGAAACGGGAGAGAGTGAGACAGGAGAGGGAAACGGGAGAGTCAGAGACAGGAGAGGGAAACGGGAGAGAGAGAGACAGGAGAGGGATACGGGAGAGATAGAGACAGGAGAGGGATACGGGAGAGATAGAGACAGGAGGGGGAAACGGGAGAGATAGAGACAGGAGGGGGAAACGGGAGAGTCAGAGACATGAGAGGGAAACGGGAGAGAGAGAGACAGGAGAGGGAAACGGGAGAGTCAGAGACAGGAGGGGGAAACGGGAGAGATAGAGACAGGAGGGGGAAACGGAACAGTCAGAGACAGGAGAGGGAAACGGGAGAGAGAGAGACAGGAGAGGGAAACGGGAGAGAGAGAGACAGGAGAGGGAAACGGGGGAGAGAGAGACAGGAGAGGGATACGGGAGAGATAGAGACAGGAGAGGGAAGCGGGAGAGATAGAGACAGGAGGGGGAAACGGGAGAGTCAGAGACATGAGAGGGAAACGGGAGAGAGAGAGACAGGAGAGGGAAACGGGAGAGAGAGAGAGACAGGAGAGGGAAACGGGAGAGAGAGAGACAGGAGAGGGAAACGGGAGAGAGAGAGACAGGAGAGGGAAACGGGAGAGAGAGAGACAGGAGGGGGAAACGGGAGAGTCAGAGACAGGAGAGGGAAACGGGAGAGAGAGAGACAGGTGAGGGAAACGGGAGAGTCAGAGACAGGAGAAGGAAACGGGAGAGAGAGAGAGACAGGAGAGTGAAACGGAAGAGATAGAGACAGGAGAGTGAAACAGGAGAGAGAGAGACAGGAGCGGGAAACGGGAGAGTCAGAGACAGGAGAGGGAAAAGGGAGAGTCAGAGACAGGAGAGGGAAACGGGAGAGAGTGAGACAGGAGAGGGAAACAGGAGAGTCAGAGACAGGAGAGGGAAACGGGAGAGTCAGAGACAGGAGAGGGAAACGGGAGAGAGTGAGACAGGAGAGGGAAACGGGAGAGAGTGAGAGACAGGAGAGAGAAACGGGAGAGATAGAGACAGGAGAGGGAAACGGCAGAGACAGAGACAGGAGAGGGAAACGGGAGAGAGAGAGACAGGAGAGGGAAACGGGAGAGTCAGATACAGGAGAGTGAAACGGGAGAGAGAGAGACAGGACAGGGAAACGGGAGAGTCAGAGACAGGAGAGGGAAACGGGAGAGTCAGAGACAGGAGAGGGAAACGGGAGAGAGAGAGACAGGAGAGGGAAACGGGGAGAGAGAGAGACAGGAGAGGGAAACGGGGAGAGAGAGAGACAGGAGAGGGAAACGGGAGAGTCAGAGACAGGAGGGGGAAACGGGAGAGAGAGAGAGACAGGAGAGAGAAACGGGAGAGAGAGAGACAGGAGAGGGAAACAGGAGAGAGAGAGACAGGAGAGGGAAACGGGAGAGTCAGAGACAGTAGGGGGAAACGGGAGAGAGAGAGAGACAGGAGAGAGAAACGGGAGAGAGAGAGACAGGAGAGGGAAACGGGAGAGAGAGAGACAGGAGAGGGAAACGGGAGAGTCAGAGACAGGAGAGGGAAACGGGAGAGAGAGAGACAGGAGAGGGAAACGGGAGAGTCAGAGACAGGAGAGGGAAACGGGAGAGTCAGAGACAGGTGGGGGAAACGGGAGAGATAGAGACGGGAGGGGGAAACGGGAGAGTAAGAGACAGGAGAGGGAAACGGGAGAGTCAGAGACAGGAGAGGGAAAAGGGAGAGTCAGAGACAGGAGAGGGAAACGGGATAGAGAGAGAGACAGGAGAGGGAAAAGGGAGAGTCAGAGACAGGAGAGGGAAACGGGATAGAGAGAGAGACAGGAGAGGGAAACGGGAGAGAGAGGGACAGGAGGGGCAAACGGGAGAGAGAGAGACAGGAGGGGGAAACGGGAGAGAGAGAGACAGGAGAGGGAAACGGGAGAGAGAGAGACAGGAGAGGGAAACGGGAGAGAGAGAGACGGGAGAGAGAGAGAGACAGGAGGGGGAAACGGGAGAGTCATAGACAGGAGAGGGAAACGGGAGAGAGAGAGACAGGAGAGGGAAACGGGAGAGAGAGACAGGAGAGGGAAACGGGAGAGAGAGAGAGAGACAGGAGAGGGAAACGGGAGAGAGAGAGACGGGAGAGAGAGAGACAGGAGGGGGAAACGGGGGAGAGAGAGACGGGAGAGAGAGAGACAGGAGAGGGAAACGGGAGAGTCAGAGACAGGAGAGGGAAACGGGAGAGAGAGAGAGAGAGAGACAGGAGAGGGAAACGGGAGAGTCAGAGACAGGAGAGGGAAACGGGAGAGATAGAGACAGGAGAGGGAAACGGGAGAGATAGAGACAGGAGAGGGAAACGGGAGAGTCAGAGACAGGATAGGGAAACGGGAGAGTCAGAGACAGGAGAAGGAAACGGAAGAGAGAGAGAGACAAGAGAGTGAAACGGGAGAGAGAGACAGGAGAGGGAAACGGGAGAGTCAGAGACAGGAGAGGGAAACGGGAGAGAGAGAGACAGGAGAGGGAAACGGGAGAGTCAGAGACAGGAGAGGGAAACGGGAGAGAGAGAGAGACGGGAGAGGGAAACGGGAGAGAGAGAGACAGGAGAGGGAAACGGGAGAGAGAGAGACAGGAGGGGGAAACGGGAGAGAGAGAGACAGGAGGGGGAAACGGGAGAGATCGAGACAGGAGGGGGAAACGGAACAGTCAGAGACAGGAGAGGGAAACGGGAGAGTCAGAGACAGGAGAGGGAAACGGGAGAGTCAGAGACAGGAGAGGGTAATGGGAAAGAGAGAGACAGGAGAGGGAAACGGGAGAGAGAGAGACAGGAGAGGGAAACGGGAGAGAGAGACAGGAGAGGGAAACGGGAGAGAGAGAGACAGGAGAGGGAAACGGGAGAGTCAGAGACAGGAGAGGGAAACGGGAGAGAGAGAGACAGGAGAGGGAAACGGGAGAGAGAGAGACAGGAGAGGGAAACGGGAGAGAGAGACAGGAGAGGAAAACGGGAGAGAGAGAGACAGGAGAGGGAAACGGGATAGAGAGAGACAGGAGGGGGAAATGGGAGAGTCAGAGACAGGAGAGGGAAACGGGAGAGATAGAGACAGGAGAGGGAAACGGGAGAGATCGAGACAGGAGAGGGAAACGGGAGAGATAGAGACAGGAGAGGGAAACGGGAGAGATAGAGACAGGAGAGGGAAACGGGAGAGATAGAGACAGGAGAGGGAAACGGGAGAGAGAGAGGCAGGAGAGAGGAACGGGAGAGTCAGAGACAGGAGAGGGGAACGGGAGAGTCAGAGACAGGAGAGGGAAACGGGAGAGAGAGAGACAGGAGAGGGAAACGTGAGAGTCAGAGACAGGAGAGGGAAACGGGAGAGAGAGAGACAGGAGAGGGAAACGGGAGAGTCAGAGACAGGAGAGGGAAACGGGAGAGAGAGAGACAGGAGGGGGAAATGGGAGAGATAGAGACAGGAGAGGGAAACGGGAGAGTCAGAGACAGGAGAGGGAAACGGGAGAGTCAGAGACAGGAGAGGGAAACGGGAGAGTCAGAGACAGGAGAGGGAAACGGGAGAGTCAGAGACAGGAGAGGGAAACGGGAGAGAGAGAGAGACAGGAGAGGGAAACGGGAGAGTCAGAGACAGGAGGGGGAAACGGGAGAGATAGAGACAGGAGAGGGAAACGGGAGAGATAGAGACAGGAGAGAGAAACGGGAGAGTCAGAGACAGGAGAGGGAAACGGGAGAGTCAGAGACAGGAGAGGGAAACGGGAGAGTCAGAGACAGGAGAGGGAAACGGGAGAGAGAGAGACAGGAGAGGGAAACGGGAGAGTCAGAGACAGGAGGGGGAAACGGGAGAGAGAGAGAGAGACAGGAGAGGGGAACGGGAGAGTCAGAGACAGGAGAGTGAAACGGGAGAGAGAGAGACAGGAGAGGGAAACGGGAGAGTCAGAGACAGAAGAGGGAAACGGGAGAGAGACAGACAGGAGAGGGATACGGGAGAGATAGAGACAGGAGGGGGAAACGGGAGAGATAGAGACAGGAGGGGGAAACGGGAGAGTCAGAGACAGGAGAGGGAAACGGGAGAGTCAGAGACAGGAGAGGGAAACGGGAGAGAGAGAGACAGGAGAGGGAAACGGGAGAGAGAGAGACAGGAGAGGGAAACGGGAGAGAGAGAGACAGGAGAGGGAAACGGGAGAGAGAGAGACAGGAGAGGGAAACGGGAGAGAGAGAGACAGGAGAGGGAAACGGGGGAGTCAGAGACAGGAGAAGGAAACGGGAGAGAGAGAGACAGGAGAGGGAAACGGGAGAGAGACAGGAGAGGGAAACGGGAGAGAGAGAGACAGGAGAGGGAAACGGGAGAGAGAGAGACAGGAGTGGGTTATGGGAGAGATAGAGACAGGAGAGGGAAACGGGAGAGTCAGAGACAGGAGAGGGAAACGGGAGAGAGAGAGACAGGAGAGGGAAACGGGAGAGAGAGAGACAGGAGAGGGAAACGGGAGAGAGAGAGACAGGAGAGGGAAACGGGAGAGAGAGAGACAGGAGAGGGAAACGGGAGAGAGAGAGACAGGAGAGGGAAACGGGAGAGAGAGAGAGACAGGAGAGGGAAACGGGAGAGTCAGAGACAGAAGAGGGAAACGGGAGAGAGAGAGACAGGAGAGGGATACGGGAGAGATAGAGACAGGAGGGGGAAACGGGAGAGATAGAGACAGGAGGGGGAAACGGGAGAGTCAGAGACAGGAGAGGGAAACAGGAGAGATAGAGACAGGAGAGGGAAACGGGAGAGAGAGAGACAGGAGAGGGAAACGGGAGAGAGAGAGACAGGAGAGGGAAACGGGAGAGAGAGAGAGACAGGAGAGGGAAACGGGAGAGTCAGAGACAGGAGAGGGAAACGGGGGAGAGAGACAGGAGAGGGATACGGGAGAGATCGAGACAGGAGAGGGAAACGGGAGAGAGAGAGACAGGAGAGGGAAACGGGGGAGAGACAGGAGAGGGAAACGGGAGAGAGAGAGACAGGAGAGGGATACGGGAGAGATAGAGACAGGAGGGGGAAACGGGAGAGATAGAGACAGGAGGGGGAAACGGGAGAGTCAGAGACAGGAGAGTGAAACGGGAGAGAGAGAGACAGGAGAGGGAAACGGGAGAGTCAGAGACAGGAGAGGGAAACGGGAGAGTCAGAGACAGGAGAGGGAAACGGGAGAGAGAGAGACAGGAGAGGGAAACGGGGAGAGAGAGAGACAGGAGAGGGAAACGGGGAGAGAGAGAGACAGGAGAGGGAAACGGGAGAGTCAGAGACAGGAGGGGGAAACGGGAGAGAGAGAGAGACAGGAGAGAGAAACGGGAGAGAGAGAGACAGGAGAGGGAAACAGGAGAGAGAGAGACAGGAGAGGGAAACGGGAGAGTCAGAGACAGTAGGGGGAAACGGGAGAGAGAGAGAGACAGGAGAGAGAAACGGGAGAGAGAGAGACAGGAGAGGGAAACGGGAGAGAGAGAGACAGGAGAGGGAAACGGGAGAGTCAGAGACAGGAGAGGGAAACGGGAGAGAGAGAGACAGGAGAGGGAAACGGGAGAGTCAGAGACAGGAGAGGGAAACGGGAGAGTCAGAGACAGGTGGGGGAAACGGGAGAGATAGAGACGGGAGGGGGAAACGGGAGAGTAAGAGACAGGAGAGGGAAACGGGAGAGTCAGAGACAGGAGAGGGAAAAGGGAGAGTCAGAGACAGGAGAGGGAAACGGGATAGAGAGAGAGACAGGAGAGGGAAAAGGGAGAGTCAGAGACAGGAGAGGGAAACGGGATAGAGAGAGAGACAGGAGAGGGAAACGGGAGAGAGAGGGACAGGAGGGGCAAACGGGAGAGAGAGAGACAGGAGGGGGAAACGGGAGAGAGAGAGACAGGAGAGGGAAACGGGAGAGAGAGAGACAGGAGAGGGAAACGGGAGAGAGAGAGACGGGAGAGAGAGAGAGACAGGAGGGGGAAACGGGAGAGTCATAGACAGGAGAGGGAAACGGGAGAGAGAGAGACAGGAGAGGGAAACGGGAGAGAGAGACAGGAGAGGGAAACGGGAGAGAGAGAGAGAGACAGGAGAGGGAAACGGGAGAGAGAGAGACGGGAGAGAGAGAGACAGGAGGGGGAAACGGGGGAGAGAGAGACGGGAGAGAGAGAGACAGGAGAGGGAAACGGGAGAGTCAGAGACAGGAGAGGGAAACGGGAGAGAGAGAGAGAGACAGGAGAGGGAAACGGGAGAGTCAGAGACAGGAGAGGGAAACGGGAGAGATAGAGACAGGAGGGGGAAACGGGAGAGATAGAGACAGGAGAGGGAAACGGGAGAGTCAGAGACAGGATAGGGAAACGGGAGAGTCAGAGACAGGAGAAGGAAACGGAAGAGAGAGAGAGACAAGAGAGTGAAACGGGAGAGAGAGACAGGAGAGGGAAACGGGAGAGTCAGAGACAGGAGAGGGAAACGGGAGAGAGAGAGACAGGAGAGGGAAACGGGAGAGTCAGAGACAGGAGAGGGAAACGGGAGAGAGAGAGAGACGGGAGAGGGAAACGGGAGAGAGAGAGACAGGAGAGGGAAACGGGAGAGAGAGAGACAGGAGGGGGAAACGGGAGAGAGAGAGACAGGAGGGGGAAACGGGAGAGATCGAGACAGGAGGGGGAAACGGAACAGTCAGAGACAGGAGAGGGAAACGGGAGAGTCAGAGACAGGAGAGGGAAACGGGAGAGTCAGAGACAGGAGAGGGTAACGGGAAAGAGAGAGACAGGAGAGGGAAACGGGAGAGAGAGAGACAGGAGAGGGAAACGGGAGAGAGAGACAGGAGAGGGAAACGGGAGAGAGAGAGACAGGAGAGGGAAACGGGAGAGAGAGAGACAGGAGAGGGAAACGGGAGAGAGAGAGACAGGAGAGGGAAACGGGAGAGAGAGACAGGAGAGGAAAACGGGAGAGAGAGAGACAGGAGAGGGAAACGGGATAGAGAGAGACAGGAGGGGGAAATGGGAGAGTCAGAGACAGGAGAGGGAAACGGGAGAGATAGAGACAGGAGAGGGAAACGGGAGAGATAGAGACAGGAGAGGGAAACGGGAGAGATCGAGACAGGAGAGGGAAACGGGAGAGATAGAGACAGGAGAGGGAAACGGGAGAGATAGAGACAGGAGAGGGAAACGGGAGAGATAGAGACAGGAGAGGGAAACGGGAGAGAGAGAGGCAGGAGAGAGGAACGGGAGAGTCAGAGACAGGAGAGGGGAACGGGAGAGTCAGAGACAGGAGAGGGAAACGGGAGAGAGAGAGACAGGAGAGGGAAACGTGAGAGTCAGAGACAGGAGAGGGAAACGGGAGAGAGAGAGACAGGAGAGGGAAACGGGAGAGTCAGAGACAGGAGAGGGAAACGGGAGAGAGAGAGACAGGAGGGGGAAATGGGAGAGATAGAGACAGGAGAGGGAAACGGGAGAGTCAGAGACAGGAGAGGGAAACGGGAGAGTCAGAGACAGGAGAGGGAAACGGGAGAGTCAGAGACAGGAGAGGGAAACGGGAGAGTCAGAGACAGGAGAGGGAAACGGGAGAGAGAGAGAGAGACAGGAGAGGGAAACGGGAGAGTCAGAGACAGGAGGGGGAAACGGGAGAGATAGAGACAGGAGAGGGAAACGGGAGAGATAGAGACAGGAGAGAGAAACGGGAGAGTCAGAGACAGGAGAGGGAAACGGGAGAGTCAGAGACAGGAGAGGGAAACGGGAGAGTCAGAGACAGGAGAGGGAAACGGGAGAGAGAGAGACAGGAGAGGGAAACGGGAGAGTCAGAGACAGGAGGGGGAAACGGGAGAGAGAGAGAGAGACAGGAGAGGGGAACGGGAGAGTCAGAGACAGGAGAGTGAAACGGGAGAGAGAGAGACAGGAGAGGGAAACGGGAGAGTCAGAGACAGAAGAGGGAAACGGGAGAGAGACAGACAGGAGAGGGATACGGGAGAGATAGAGACAGGAGGGGGAAACGGGAGAGATAGAGACAGGAGGGGGAAACGGGAGAGTCAGAGACAGGAGAGGGAAACGGGAGAGTCAGAGACAGGAGAGGGAAACGGGAGAGAGAGAGACAGGAGAGGGAAACGGGAGAGAGAGAGACAGGAGAGGGAAACGGGAGAGAGAGAGACAGGAGAGGGAAACGGGAGAGAGAGAGACAGGAGAGGGAAACGGGAGAGAGAGAGACAGGAGAGGGAAACGGGGGAGTCAGAGACAGGAGAAGGAAACGGGAGAGAGAGAGACAGGAGAGGGAAACGGGAGAGAGACAGGAGAGGGAAACGGGAGAGAGAGAGACAGGAGAGGGAAACGGGAGAGAGAGAGACAGGAGTGGGTTATGGGAGAGATAGAGACAGGAGAGGGAAACGGGAGAGTCAGAGACAGGAGAGGGAAACGGGAGAGAGAGAGACAGGAGAGGGAAACGGGAGAGAGAGAGACAGGAGAGGGAAACGGGAGAGAGAGAGACAGGAGAGGGAAACGGGAGAGAGAGAGACAGGAGAGGGAAACGGGAGAGAGAGAGAGACAGGAGAGGGAAACGGGAGAGTCAGAGACAGAAGAGGGAAACGGGAGAGAGAGAGACAGGAGAGGGATACGGGAGAGATAGAGACAGGAGGGGGAAACGGGAGAGATAGAGACAGGAGGGGGAAACGGGAGAGTCAGAGACAGGAGAGGGAAACAGGAGAGATAGAGACAGGAGAGGGAAACGGGAGAGAGAGAGACAGGAGAGGGAAACGGGAGAGAGAGAGACAGGAGAGGGAAACGGGAGAGTCAGAGACAGGAGAGGGAAACGGGGGAGAGAGACAGGAGAGGGATACGGGAGAGATCGAGACAGGAGAGGGAAACGGGAGAGAGAGAGACAGGAGAGGGAAACGGGGGAGAGACAGGAGAGGGAAACGGGAGAGAGAGAGACAGGAGAGGGAAACGGGGGAGAGAAAGACAGGAGAGGGATACGGGAGAGATAGAGACAGGAGGGGGAAACGGGAGAGATAGAGACAGGAGGGGGAAACGGGAGAGTCAGAGACATGAGAGGGAAACGGGAGAGAGAGAGACAGGAGAGGAAAACGGGAGAGAGAGAGACAGGAGAGGGAAACGGGATAGAGAGAGACAGGAGGGGGAAATGGGAGAGTCAGAGACAGGAGAGGGAAACGGGAGAGATAGAGACAGGAGAGGGAAACGGGAGAGATCGAGACAGGAGAGGGAAACGGGAGAGATAGAGACAGGAGAGGGAAACGGGAGAGATAGAGACAGGAGAGGGAAACGGGAGAGATAGAGACAGGAGAGGGAAACGGGAGAGAGAGAGGCAGGAGAGAGGAACGGGAGAGTCAGAGACAGGAGAGGGGAACGGGAGAGTCAGAGACAGGAGAGGGAAACGGGAGAGAGAGAGACAGGAGAGGGAAACGTGAGAGTCAGAGACAGGAGAGGGAAACGGGAGAGAGAGAGACAGGAGAGGGAAACGGGAGAGTCAGAGACAGGAGAGGGAAACGGGAGAGAGAGAGACAGGAGGGGGAAATGGGAGAGATAGAGACAGGAGAGGGAAACGGGAGAGTCAGAGACAGGAGAGGGAAACGGGAGAGTCAGAGACAGGAGAGGGAAACGGGAGAGTCAGAGACAGGAGAGGGAAACGGGAGAGATAGAGACAGGAGAGGGAAACGGGAGAGAGAGAGGCAGGAGAGAGGAACGGGAGAGTCAGAGACAGGAGAGGGGAACGGGAGAGTCAGAGACAGGAGAGGGAAACGGGAGAGATAGAGACAGGAGAGGGAAACGGGAGAGAGAGAGGCAGGAGAGAGGAACGGGAGAGTCAGAGACAGGAGAGGGGAACGGGAGAGTCAGAGACAGGAGAGGGAAACGGGAGAGAGAGAGACAGGAGAGGGAAACGTGAGAGTCAGAGACAGGAGAGGGAAACGGGAGAGAGAGAGACAGGAGAGGGAAACGGGAGAGTCAGAGACAGGAGAGGGAAACGGGAGAGAGAGAGACAGGAGGGGGAAATGGGAGAGATAGAGACAGGAGAGGGAAACGGGAGAGTCAGAGACAGGAGAGGGAAACGGGAGAGTCAGAGACAGGAGAGGGAAACGGGAGAGTCAGAGACAGGAGAGGGAAACGGGAGAGTCAGAGACAGGAGAGGGAAACGGGAGAGAGAGAGAGAGACAGGAGAGGGAAACGGGAGAGTCAGAGACAGGAGGGGGAAACGGGAGAGATAGAGACAGGAGAGGGAAACGGGAGAGATAGAGACAGGAGAGAGAAACGGGAGAGTCAGAGACAGGAGAGGGAAACGGGAGAGTCAGAGACAGGAGAGGGAAACGGGAGAGTCAGAGACAGGAGAGGGAAACGGGAGAGAGAGAGACAGGAGAGGGAAACGGGAGAGTCAGAGACAGGAGGGGGAAACGGGAGAGAGAGAGAGAGACAGGAGAGGGGAACGGGAGAGTCAGAGACAGGAGAGTGAAACGGGAGAGAGAGAGACAGGAGAGGGAAACGGGAGAGTCAGAGACAGAAGAGGGAAACGGGAGAGAGACAGACAGGAGAGGGATACGGGAGAGATAGAGACAGGAGGGGGAAACGGGAGAGATAGAGACAGGAGGGGGAAACGGGAGAGTCAGAGACAGGAGAGGGAAACGGGAGAGTCAGAGACAGGAGAGGGAAACGGGAGAGAGAGAGACAGGAGAGGGAAACGGGAGAGAGAGAGACAGGAGAGGGAAACGGGAGAGAGAGAGACAGGAGAGGGAAACGGGAGAGAGAGAGACAGGAGAGGGAAACGGGAGAGAGAGAGACAGGAGAGGGAAACGGGGGAGTCAGAGACAGGAGAAGGAAACGGGAGAGAGAGAGACAGGAGAGGGAAACGGGAGAGAGACAGGAGAGGGAAACGGGAGAGAGAGAGACAGGAGAGGGAAACGGGAGAGAGAGAGACAGGAGTGGGTTATGGGAGAGATAGAGACAGGAGAGGGAAACGGGAGAGTCAGAGACAGGAGAGGGAAACGGGAGAGAGAGAGACAGGAGAGGGAAACGGGAGAGAGAGAGACAGGAGAGGGAAACGGGAGAGAGAGAGACAGGAGAGGGAAACGGGAGAGAGAGAGACAGGAGAGGGAAACGGGAGAGAGAGAGAGACAGGAGAGGGAAACGGGAGAGTCAGAGACAGAAGAGGGAAACGGGAGAGAGAGAGACAGGAGAGGGATACGGGAGAGATAGAGACAGGAGGGGGAAACGGGAGAGATAGAGACAGGAGGGGGAAACGGGAGAGTCAGAGACAGGAGAGGGAAACAGGAGAGATAGAGACAGGAGAGGGAAACGGGAGAGAGAGAGACAGGAGAGGGAAACGGGAGAGAGAGAGACAGGAGAGGAAAACGGGAGAGTCAGAGACAGGAGAGGGAAACGGGGGAGAGAGACAGGAGAGGGATACGGGAGAGATCGAGACAGGAGAGGGAAACGGGAGAGAGAGAGACAGGAGAGGGAAACGGGGGAGAGACAGGAGAGGGAAACGGGAGAGAGAGAGACAGGAGAGGGAAACGGGGGAGAGAAAGACAGGAGAGGGATACGGGAGAGATAGAGACAGGAGGGGGAAACGGGAGAGATAGAGACAGGAGGGGGAAACGGGAGAGTCAGAGACATGAGAGGGAAACGGGAGAGAGAGAGACAGGAGAGGAAAACGGGAGAGAGAGAGACAGGAGAGGGAAACGGGATAGAGAGAGACAGGAGGGGGAAATGGGAGAGTCAGAGACAGGAGAGGGAAACGGGAGAGATAGAGACAGGAGAGGGAAACGGGAGAGATCGAGACAGGAGAGGGAAACGGGAGAGATAGAGACAGGAGAGGGAAACGGGAGAGATAGAGACAGGAGAGGGAAACGGGAGAGATAGAGACAGGAGAGGGAAACGGGAGAGAGAGAGGCAGGAGAGAGGAACGGGAGAGTCAGAGACAGGAGAGGGGAACGGGAGAGTCAGAGACAGGAGAGGGAAACGGGAGAGAGAGAGACAGGAGAGGGAAACGTGAGAGTCAGAGACAGGAGAGGGAAACGGGAGAGAGAGAGACAGGAGAGGGAAACGGGAGAGTCAGAGACAGGAGAGGGAAACGGGAGAGAGAGAGACAGGAGGGGGAAATGGGAGAGATAGAGACAGGAGAGGGAAACGGGAGAGTCAGAGACAGGAGAGGGAAACGGGAGAGTCAGAGACAGGAGAGGGAAACGGGAGAGTCAGAGACAGGAGAGGGAAACGGGAGAGTCAGAGACAGGAGAGGGAAACGGGAGAGAGAGAGAGACAGGAGAGGGAAACGGGAGAGTCAGAGACAGGAGGGGGAAACGGGAGAGATAGAGACAGGAGAGGGAAACGGGAGAGATAGAGACAGGAGAGAGAAACGGGAGAGTCAGAGACAGGAGAGGGAAACGGGAGAGTCAGAGACAGGAGAGGGAAACGGGAGAGTCAGAGACAGGAGAGGGAAACGGGAGAGAGAGAGACAGGAGAGGGAAACGGGAGAGTCAGAGACAGGAGGGGGAAACGGGAGAGAGAGAGAGAGCCAGGAGAGGGGAACGGGAGAGTCAGAGACAGGAGAGTGAAACGGGAGAGAGAGAGACAGGAGAGGGAAACGGGAGAGTCAGAGACAGAAGAGGGAAACGGGAGAGAGACAGACAGGAGAGGGATACGGGAGAGATAGAGACAGGAGGGGGAAACGGGAGAGATAGAGACAGGAGGGGGAAACGGGAGAGTCAGAGACAGGAGAGGGAAACGGGAGAGTCAGAGACAGGAGAGGGAAACGGGAGAGAGAGAGACAGGAGAGGGAAACGGGAGAGAGAGAGACAGGAGAGGGAAACGGGAGAGAGAGAGACAGGAGAGGGAAACGGGAGAGAGAGAGACAGGAGAGGGAAACGGGAGAGAGAGAGACAGGAGAGGGAAACGGGGGAGTCAGAGACAGGAGAAGGAAACGGGAGAGAGAGAGACAGGAGAGGGAAACGGGAGAGAGACAGGAGAGGGAAACGGGAGAGAGAGAGACAGGAGAGGGAAACGGGAGAGAGAGAGACAGGAGTGGGTTATGGGAGAGATAGAGACAGGAGAGGGAAACGGGAGAGTCAGAGACAGGAGAGGGAAACGGGAGAGAGAGAGACAGGAGAGGGAAACGGGAGAGAGAGAGACAGGAGAGGGAAACGGGAGAGAGAGAGACAGGAGAGGGAAACGGGAGAGAGAGAGACAGGAGAGGGAAACGGGAGAGAGAGAGAGACAGGAGAGGGAAACGGGAGAGTCAGAGACAGAAGAGGGAAACGGGAGAGAGAGAGACAGGAGAGGGATACGGGAGAGATAGAGACAGGAGGGGGAAACGGGAGAGATAGAGACAGGAGGGGGAAACGGGAGAGTCAGAGACAGGAGAGGGAAACAGGAGAGATAGAGACAGGAGAGGGAAACGGGAGAGAGAGAGACAGGAGAGGGAAACGGGAGAGAGAGAGACAGGAGAGGGAAACGGGAGAGTCAGAGACAGGAGAGGGAAACGGGGGAGAGAGACAGGAGAGGGATACGGGAGAGATCGAGACAGGAGAGGGAAACGGGAGAGAGAGAGACAGGAGAGGGAAACGGGGGAGAGACAGGAGAGGGAAACGGGAGAGAGAGAGACAGGAGAGGGAAACGGGGGAGAGAAAGACAGGAGAGGGATACGGGAGAGATAGAGACAGGAGGGGGAAACGGGAGAGATAGAGACAGGAGGGGGAAACGGGAGAGTCAGAGACATGAGAGGGAAACGGGAGAGAGAGAGACAGGAGAGGGAAACGGGAGAGAGAGAGACAGGAGAGGGAAACGGGAGAGAGAGAGACAGGAGAGGGAAACGGGAGAGAGGGAGAGAGACAGGAGAGGGAAACTGGAGAGAGAGAAACAGGTGAGGGATACGGGAGAGATAGAGACAGGAGGGGAAAACGGAAAAGAGTCAGAGACAGGAGAGGGAAACGGGAGAGAGAGAGACAGGAGAGGGAAACGGGAGAGAGAGAGACAGGAGAGGGAAACGGGAGAGATAGAGACAGGAGAGGGAAACGGGAGAGTCAGAGACAGGAGAGGGAAACGGGAGAGATAGAGACAGGAGGGGGAAATGGGAGAGTCAGAGACAGGAGAGGGAAATGGGAGAGAGAGAGACAGGAGAGGGAAACGGGAGAGTCAGAGACAGGAGAGGGAAACGGGAGAGAGTGAGACAGGAGAGGGAAACAGGAGAGACAGAGACAGGAGAGGGAAACGGGGGAGAGGGAAACAGGAGAGGGAAACGGGAGAGTCAGAGACAGGAGAGGGAAACGGGAGAGAGTGAGACAGGAGAGGGAAACGGGAGAGTCAGAGACAGGAGAGGGAAACGGGAGAGAGTGAGACAGGAGAGGGAAACGGGAGAGTCAGAGACAGGAGAGGGAAACGGGAGAGAGAGAGACAGGAGAGGGATACGGGAGAGATAGAGACAGGAGAGGGATACGGGAGAGATAGAGACAGGAGGGGGAAACGGGAGAGATAGAGACAGGAGGGGGAAACGGGAGAGTCAGAGACATGAGAGGGAAACGGGAGAGAGAGAGACAGGAGAGGGAAACGGGAGAGTCAGAGACAGGAGGGGGAAACGGGAGAGATAGAGACAGGAGGGGAAAACGGAACAGTCAGAGACAGGAGAGGGAAACGGGAGAGAGAGAGACAGGAGAGGGAAACGGGAGAGAGAGAGACAGGAGAGGGATACGGGAGAGATAGAGACAGGAGAGGGAAGCGGGAGAGATAGAGACAGGAGGGGGAAACGGGAGAGTCAGAGACATGAGAGGGAAACGGGAGAGAGAGAGACAGGAGAGGGAAACGGGAGAGAGAGAGACAGGAGAGGGAAACGGGAGAGAGAGAGAAAGGAGGGGGAAACGGGAGAGTCAGAGACAGGAGAGGGAAACGGGAGAGAGAGAGACAGGTGAGGGAAACGGGAGAGTCAGAGACAGGAGAAGGAAACGGGAGAGAGAGAGAGACAGGAGAGTGAAACGGAAGAGATAGAGACAGGAGAGTGAAACAGGAGAGAGAGAGACAGGAGAGGGAAACGGGAGAGTCAGAGACAGGAGAGGGAAAAGGGAGAGTCAGAGACAGGAGAGGGAAACGGGAGAGAGTGAGACAGGAGAGGGAAACAGGAGAGTCAGAGACAGGAGAGGGAAACGGGAGAGTCAGAGACAGGAGAGGGAAACGGGAGAGAGTGAGACAGGAGAGGGAAACGGGAGAGAGTGAGAGACAGGAGAGAGAAACGGGAGAGATAGAGACAGGAGAGGGAAACGGCAGAGACAGAGACAGGAGAGGGAAACGGGAGAGAGAGAGACAGGAGAGGGAAACGGGAGAGTCAGATACAGGAGAGTGAAACGGGAGAGAGAGAGACAGGACAGGGAAACGGGAGAGTCAGAGACAGGAGAGGGAAACGGGAGAGTCAGAGACAGGAGAGGGAAACGGGAGAGAGAGAGACAGGAGAGGGAAACGGGGAGAGAGACAGGAGAGGGAAACGGGGAGAGAGAGAGACAGGAGAGGGAAACGGGAGAGTCAGAGACAGGAGGGGGAAACGGGAGAGAGAGAGAGACAGGAGAGAGAAACGGGAGAGAGAGAGACAGGAGAGGGAAACAGGAGAGAGAGAGACAGGAGAGGGAAACGGGAGAGTCAGAGACAGTAGGGGGAAACGGGAGAGAGAGAGAGACAGGAGAGAGAAACGGGAGAGAGAGAGACAGGAGAGGGAAACGGGAGAGAGAGAGACAGGAGAGGGAAACGGCAGAGTCAGAGACAGGAGAGGGAAACGGGAGAGTCAGAGACAGGAGAGGGAAACGGGAGAGTCAGAGACAGGTGGGGGAAACGGGAGAGATAGAGACGGGAGGGGGAAACGGGAGAGTAAGAGACAGGAGAGGGAAACGGGAGAGTCAGAGACAGGAGAGGGAAAAGGGAGAGTCAGAGACAGGAGAGGGAAACGGGATAGAGAGAGAGACAGGAGAGGGAAAAGGGAGAGTCAGAGACAGGAGAGGGAAACGGGATAGAGAGAGAGACAGGAGAGGGAAACGGGAGAGAGAGGGACAGGAGGGGCAAACGGGAGAGAGAGAGACAGGAGGGGGAAACGGGAGAGAGAGAGACAGGAGAGGGAAACGGGAGAGAGAGAGACAGGAGAGGGAAACGGGAGAGAGAGAGACAGGAGAGGGAAACGGGAGAGAGAGAGACGGGAGAGAGAGAGAGACAGGAGGGGGAAACGGGAGAGTCATAGACAGGAGAGGGAAACGGGAGAGAGAGAGACAGGAGAGGGAAACGGGAGAGAGAGACAGGAGAGGGAAACGGGAGAGAGAGAGAGAGACAGGAGAGGGAAACGGGAGAGAGAGAGACGGGAGAGAGAGAGACAGGAGGGGGAAACGGGGGAGAGAGAGACGGGAGAGAGAGAGACAGGAGAGGGAAACGGGAGAGTCAGAGACAGGAGAGGGAAACGGGAGAGAGAGAGAGAGACAGGAGAGGGAAACGGGAGAGTCAGAGACAGGAGAGGGAAACGGGAGAGATAGAGACAGGAGAGGGAAACGGGAGAGATAGAGACAGGAGAGGGAAACGGGAGAGTCAGAGACAGGATAGGGAAACGGGAGAGTCAGAGACAGGAGAAGGAAACGGAAGAGAGAGAGAGACAAGAGAGTGAAACGGGAGAGAGAGACAGGAGAGGGAAACGGGAGAGTCAGAGACAGGAGAGGGAAACGGGAGAGAGAGAGACAGGAGAGGGAAACGGGAGAGTCAGAGACAGGAGAGGGAAACGGGAGAGAGAGAGAGAGACGGGAGAGGGAAACGGGAGAGAGAGAGACAGGAGAGGGAAACGGGAGAGAGAGAGACAGGAGAGGGAAACGGGAGAGAGAGAGAGACAGGAGGGGGAAACGGGAGAGATCGAGACAGGAGGGGGAAACGGAACAGTCAGAGACAGGAGAGGGAAACGGGAGAGTCAGAGACAGGAGAGGGAAACGGGAGAGTCAGAGACAGGAGAGGGTAATGGGAAAGAGAGAGACAGGAGAGGGAAACGGGAGAGAGAGAGACAGGAGAGGGAAACGGGAGAGAGAGACAGGAGAGGGAAACGGGAGAGAGAGAGACAGGAGAGGGAAACGGGAGAGTCAGAGACAGGAGAGGGAAACGGGAGAGAGAGACAGGAGAGGGAAACGGGAGAGAGAGAGACAGGAGAGGGAAACGGGAGAGAGAGAGACAGGAGAGGGAAACGGGAGAGAGAGACAGGAGAGGAAAACGGGAGAGAGAGAGACAGGAGAGGGAAACGGGATAGAGAGAGACAGGAGGGGGAAATGGGAGAGTCAGAGACAGGAGAGGGAAACGGGAGAGATAGAGACAGGAGAGGGAAACGGGAGAGATAGAGACAGGAGAGGGAAACGGGAGAGATAGAGACAGGAGAGGGAAACGGGAGAGATAGAGACAGGAGAGGGAAACGGGAGAGATAGAGACAGGAGAGGGAAACGGGAGAGATAGAGACAGGAGAGGGAAACGGGAGAGAGAGAGGCAGGAGAGAGGAACGGGAGAGTCAGAGACAGGAGAGGGGAACGGGAGAGTCAGAGACAGGAGAGGGAAACGGGAGAGAGAGAGACAGGAGAGGGAAACGTGAGAGTCAGAGACAGGAGAGGGAAACGGGAGAGAGAGAGACAGGAGAGGGAAACGGGAGAGTCAGAGACAGGAGAGGGAAACGGGAGAGAGAGAGACAGGAGGGGGAAATGGGAGAGATAGAGACAGGAGAGGGAAACGGGAGAGTCAGAGACAGGAGAGGGAAACGGGAGAGTCAGAGACAGGAGAGGGAAACGGGAGAGTCAGAGACAGGAGAGGGAAACGGGAGAGTCAGAGACAGGAGAGGGAAACGGGAGAGAGAGAGAGACAGGAGAGGGAAACGGGAGAGTCAGAGACAGAAGGGGAAACGGGAGAGATAGAGACAGGAGAGGGAAACGGGAGAGATAGAGACAGGAGAGAGAAACGGGAGAGTCAGAGACAGGAGAGGGAAACGGGAGAGTCAGAGACAGGAGAGGGAAACGGGAGAGTCAGAGACAGGAGAGGGAAACGGGAGAGAGAGAGACAGGAGAGGGAAACGGGAGAGTCAGAGACAGGAGGGGGAAACGGGAGAGAGAGAGAGAGACAGGAGAGGGGAACGGGAGAGTCAGAGACAGGAGAGTGAAACGGGAGAGAGAGAGACAGGAGAGGGAAACGGGAGAGTCAGAGACAGAAGAGGGAAACGGGAGAGAGACAGACAGGAGAGGGATACGGGAGAGATAGAGACAGGAGGGGGAAACGGGAGAGATAGAGACAGGAGGGGGAAACGGGAGAGTCAGAGACAGGAGAGGGAAACGGGAGAGTCAGAGACAGGAGAGGGAAACGGGAGAGTCAGAGACAGGAGAGGGAAACGGGAGAGATAGAGACAGGAGAGGGAAACGGGAGAGTCAGAGATAGGAGAGGGAAACGGGAGAGATAGAGACAGGAGAGGGAAACGGGAGAGATAGAGACAGGAGAGGGAAACGGGAGAGTCAGAGACAGGAGAGGGAAACGGGAGAGTCAGAGACAGGAGAGGGAAACGGGAGAGTCAGAGACAGGAGAGGGAAACGGGAGAGAGAGAGAGACAGGAGAGGGAAACGGGAGAGTCAGAGACAGGAGAGGGAAACGGGAGAGATAGAGACAGGAGAGGGAAACGGGAGAGTCAGAGACAGGAGAGGGAAACGGGAGAGTCAGAGACAGGAGAGGGAAACGGGAGAGTCAGAGACAGGAGAGGGAAACGGGAGAGAGAGAGACAGGAGAGGGAAACGGGAGAGTCAGAGACAGGAGAGGGAAACGGGAGAGTCAGAGACAGGAGAGGGAAAAGGGAGAGTCAGAGACAGGAGAGGGAAACGGGAGAGATAGAGACAGGAGAGGGAAACGGGAGAGAGAGAGGCAGGAGAGGGGAACGGGAGAGTCAGAGACAGGAGAGGGGAACGGGAGAGTCAGAGACAGGAGGGGGAAACGGGAGAGAGAGAGTGAGACAGGAGAGGGGAACGGGAGAGTCAGAGACAGGAGAGTGAAACGGGAGAGAGAGAGACAGGAGAGGGAAACGGGAGAGTCAGAGACAGAAGAGGGAAACGGGAGAGAGAGAGACAGGAGAGGGATACGGGAGAGATAGAGACAGGAGGGGGAAACGGGAGAGATAGAGACAGGAGGGGGAAACGGGAGAGTCAGAGACAGGAGAGGGAAACGGGAGAGTCAGAGACAGGAGAGGGAAACGGGAGAGTCAGAGACAGGAGAGGGAAACGGGAGAGTCAGAGACAGGAGAGGGAAACGGGAGAGATAGAGACAGGAGAGGGAAACGGGAGAGTCAGAGATAGGAGAGGGAAACGGGAGAGAGAGAGACAGGAGAGGGAAACGGGAGAGTCAGAGACAGGAGGGGGAAAAGGGAGAGTCAGAGACAGAAGAGGGAAACGGGAGAGTCAGAGACAGGAGAGGGAAACTGGAGAGTCAGAGACAGGAGAGGGAAACGGGAGAGAGAGAGACAGGAGAGGGAAACGGGAGAGTCAGAGACAGGAGGGGGAAACGAGAGAGAGAGAGAGAGACAGGAGAGGGGAACGGGAGAGTCAGAGACAGGAGAGTGAAACGGGAGAGAGAGAGACAGGAGAGGGAAACGGGAGAGTCAGAGACAGAAGAGGGAAACGGGAGAGAGACAGACAGGAGAGGGATACGGGAGAGATAGAGACAGGAGGGGGAAACGGGAGAGTCAGAGACAGGAGAGGGAAACGGGAGAGTCAGAGACAGGAGAGGGAAACGGGAGAGATAGAGACAGGAGAGGGAAACGGGAGAGTCAGAGATAGGAGAGGGAAACGGGAGAGATAGAGACAGGAGAGGGAAACGGGAGAGATAGAGACAGGAGAGGGAAACGGGAGAGTCAGAGACAGGAGAGGGAAACGGGAGAGTCAGAGACAGGAGAGGGAAACGGGAGAGTCAGAGACAGGAGAGGGAAACGGGAGAGTCAGAGACAGGAGAGGGAAACGGGAGAGAGAGAGAGACAGGAGAGGGAAACGGGAGAGTCAGAGACAGGAGAGGGAAACGGGAGAGATAGAGACAGGAGAGGGAAACGGGAGAGATAGAGACAGGAGAGGGAAACGGGAGAGTCAGAGACAGGAGAGGGAAACGGGAGAGTCAGAGACAGGAGAGGGAAACGGGAGAGTCAGAGACAGGAGAGGGAAACGGGAGAGTCAGAGACAGGAGAGGGAAACGGGAGAGAGAGAGACAGGAGAGGGAAACGGGAGAGTCAGAGACAGGAGAGGGAAACGGGAGAGTCAGAGACAGGAGAGGGAAAAGGGAGAGTCAGAGACAGGAGAGGGAAACGGGAGAGATAGAGACAGGAGAGGGAAACGGGAGAGAGAGAGGCAGGAGAGGGGAACGGGAGAGTCAGAGACAGGAGAGGGGAACGGGAGAGTCAGAGACAGGAGGGGGAAACGGGAGAGAGAGAGAGAGACAGGAGAGGGGAACGGGAGAGTCAGAGACAGGAGAGTGAATCGGGAGAGTCAGAGACAGAAGAGGGAAACGGGAGAGAGAGAGACAGGAGAGGGATACGGGAGAGATAGAGACAGGAGGGGGAAACGGCAGAGATAGAGACAGGAGGGGGAAACGGGAGAGTCAGAGACAGGAGAGGGAAACGGGAGAGTCAGAGACAGGAGAGGGAAACGGGAGAGTCAGAGACAGGAGAGGGAAACGGGAAAGAGAGAGAGACAGGAGAGGGAAACGGGAGAGTCAGAGACATGAGAGGGAAACGGGAGAGAGAGAGACAGGAGAGGGAAACGGGAGAGAGAGAGACAGGAGAGGGAAACGGGAGAGAGAGAGACAGGAGAGGGAAACGGGAGAGAGAGAGACAGGAGGGGGAAACGGGAGAGTCAGAGACAGGAGAGGGAAACGGGAGAGAGAGAGACAGGTGAGGGAAACGGGAGAGTCAGAGACAGGAGAAGGAAACGGGAGAGAGAGAGAGACAGGAGAGTGAAACGGAAGAGATAGAGACAGGAGAGTGAAACAGGAGAGAGAGAGACAGGAGAGGGAAACGGGAGAGTCAGAGACAGGAGAGGGAAAAGGGAGAGTCAGAGACAGGAGAGGGAAACGGGAGAGAGTGAGACAGGAGAGGGAAACAGGAGAGTCAGAGACAGGAGAGGGAAACGGGAGAGTCAGAGACAGGAGAGGGAAACGGGAGAGAGTGAGACAGGAGAGGGAAACGGGAGAGAGTGAGAGACAGGAGAGAGAAACGGGAGAGATAGAGACAGGAGAGGGAAACGGCAGAGACAGAGACAGGAGAGGGAAACGGGAGAGAGAGAGACAGGAGAGGGAAACGGGAGAGTCAGATACAGGAGAGTGAAACGGGAGAGAGAGAGACAGGACAGGGAAACGGGAGAGTCAGAGACAGGAGAGGGAAACGGGAGAGTCAGAGACAGATGAGGGAAACGGGAGAGAGAGAGACAGGAGAGGGAAACGGGGAGAGAGACAGGAGAGGGAAACGGGGAGAGAGAGAGACAGGAGAGGGAAACGGGAGAGTCAGAGACAGGAGGGGGAAACGGGAGAGAGAGAGAGACAGGAGAGAGAAACGGGAGAGAGAGAGACAGGAGAGGGAAACAGGAGAGAGAGAGACAGGAGAGGGAAACGGGAGAGTCAGAGACAGTAGGGGGAAACGGGAGAGAGAGAGAGACAGGAGAGAGAAACGGGAGAGAGAGAGACAGGAGAGGGAAACGGGAGAGAGAGAGACAGGAGAGGGAAACGGGAGAGTCAGAGACAGGAGAGGGAAACGGGAGAGTCAGAGACAGGAGAGGGAAACGGGAGAGTCAGAGACAGGTGGGGGAAACGGGAGAGATAGAGACGGGAGGGGGAAACGGGAGAGTAAGAGACAGGAGAGGGAAACGGGAGAGTCAGAGACAGGAGAGGGAAAAGGGAGAGTCAGAGACAGGAGAGGGAAACGGGATAGAGAGAGAGACAGGAGAGGGAAAAGGGAGAGTCAGAGACAGGAGAGGGAAACGGGATAGAGAGAGAGACAGGAGAGGGAAACGGGAGAGAGAGGGACAGGAGGGGCAAACGGGAGAGAGAGAGACAGGAGGGGGAAACGGGAGAGAGAGAGACAGGAGAGGGAAACGGGAGAGAGAGAGACAGGAGAGGGAAACGGGAGAGAGAGAGACAGGAGAGGGAAACGGGAGAGAGAGAGACGGGAGAGAGAGAGAGACAGGAGGGGGAAACGGGAGAGTCATAGACAGGAGAGGGAAACGGGAGAGAGAGAGACAGGAGAGGGAAACGGGAGAGAGAGACAGGAGAGGGAAACGGGAGAGAGAGAGAGAGAGACAGGAGAGGGAAACGGGAGAGAGAGAGACGGGAGAGAGAGAGACAGGAGGGGGAAACGGGGGAGAGAGAGACGGGAGAGAGAGAGACAGGAGAGGGAAACGGGAGAGTCAGAGACAGGAGAGGGAAACGGGAGAGAGAGAGAGAGACAGGAGAGGGAAACGGGAGAGTCAGAGACAGGAGAGGGAAACGGGAGAGATAGAGACAGGAGAGGGAAACGGGAGAGATAGAGACAGGAGAGGGAAACGGGAGAGTCAGAGACAGGATAGGGAAACGGGAGAGTCAGAGACAGGAGAAGGAAACGGAAGAGAGAGAGAGACAAGAGAGTGAAACGGGAGAGAGAGACAGGAGAGGGAAACGGGAGAGTCAGAGACAGGAGAGGGAAACGGGAGAGAGAGAGACAGGAGAGGGAAACGGGAGAGTCAGAGACAGGAGAGGGAAACGGGAGAGAGAGAGAGACGGGAGAGGGAAACGGGAGAGAGAGAGACAGGAGAGGGAAACGGGAGAGAGAGAGACAGGAGGGGGAAACGGGAGAGAGAGAGAGACAGGAGGGGGAAACGGGAGAGATCGAGACAGGAGGGGGAAACGGAACAGTCAGAGACAGGAGAGGGAAACGGGAGAGTCAGAGACAGGAGAGGGAAACGGGAGAGTCAGAGACAGGAGAGGGTAATGGGAAAGAGAGAGACAGGAGAGGGAAACGGGAGAGAGAGAGACAGGAGAGGGAAACGGGAGAGAGAGACAGGAGAGGGAAACGGGAGAGAGAGAGACAGGAGAGGGAAACGGGAGAGTCAGAGACAGGAGAGGGAAACGGGAGAGAGAGAGACAGGAGAGGGAAACGGGAGAGAGAGAGACAGGAGAGGGAAACGGGAGAGAGAGACAGGAGAGGAAAACGGGAGAGAGAGAGACAGGAGAGGGAAACGGGATAGAGAGAGACAGGAGGGGGAAATGGGAGAGTCAGAGACAGGAGAGGGAAACGGGAGAGATAGAGACAGGAGAGGGAAACGGGAGAGATAGAGACAGGAGAGGGAAACGGGAGAGATAGAGACAGGAGAGGGAAACGGGAGAGATAGAGACAGGAGAGGGAAACGGGAGAGATAGAGACAGGAGAGGGAAACGGGAGAGATAGAGACAGGAGAGGGAAACGGGAGAGAGAGAGGCAGGAGAGAGGAACGGGAGAGTCAGAGACAGGAGAGGGGAACGGGAGAGTCAGAGACAGGAGAGGGAAACGGGAGAGAGAGAGACAGGAGAGGGAAACGTGAGAGTCAGAGACAGGAGAGGGAAACGGGAGAGAGAGAGACAGGAGAGGGAAACGGGAGAGTCAGAGACAGGAGAGGGAAACGGGAGAGAGAGAGACAGGAGGGGGAAATGGGAGAGATAGAGACAGGAGAGGGAAACGGGAGAGTCAGAGACAGGAGAGGGAAACGGGAGAGTCAGAGACAGGAGAGGGAAACGGGAGAGTCAGAGACAGGAGAGGGAAACGGGAGAGTCAGAGACAGGAGAGGGAAACGGGAGAGAGAGAGAGACAGGAGAGGGAAACGGGAGAGTCAGAGACAGGAGGGGGAAACGGGAGAGATAGAGACAGGAGAGGGAAACGGGAGAGATAGAGACAGGAGAGAGAAACGGGAGAGTCAGAGACAGGAGAGGGAAACGGGAGAGTCAGAGACAGGAGAGGGAAACGGGAGAGTCAGAGACAGGAGAGGGAAACGGGAGAGAGAGAGACAGGAGAGGGAAACGGGAGAGTCAGAGACAGGAGGGGGAAACGGGAGAGAGAGAGAGAGACAGGAGAGGGGAACGGGAGAGTCAGAGACAGGAGAGTGAAACGGGAGAGAGAGAGACAGGAGAGGGAAACGGGAGAGTCAGAGACAGAAGAGGGAAACGGGAGAGAGACAGACAGGAGAGGGATACGGGAGAGATAGAGACAGGAGGGGGAAACGGGAGAGATAGAGACAGGAGGGGCAAACGGGAGAGAGAGAGACAGGAGGGGGAAACGGGAGAGAGAGAGACAGGAGAGGGAAACGGGAGAGAGAGAGACAGGAGAGGGAAACGGGAGAGAGAGAGACAGGAGAGGGAAACGGGAGAGAGAGAGACGGGAGAGAGAGAGAGACAGGAGGGGGAAACGGGAGAGTCATAGACAGGAGAGGGAAACGGGAGAGAGAGAGACAGGAGAGGGAAACGGGAGAGAGAGACAGGAGAGGGAAACGGGAGAGAGAGAGAGAGAGACAGGAGAGGGAAACGGGAGAGAGAGAGACGGGAGAGAGAGAGACAGGAGGGGGAAACGGGGGAGAGAGAGACGGGAGAGAGAGAGACAGGAGAGGGAAACGGGAGAGTCAGAGACAGGAGAGGGAAACGGGAGAGAGAGAGAGAGACAGGAGAGGGAAACGGGAGAGTCAGAGACAGGAGAGGGAAACGGGAGAGATAGAGACAGGAGAGGGAAACGGGAGAGATAGAGACAGGAGAGGGAAACGGGAGAGTCAGAGACAGGATAGGGAAACGGGAGAGTCAGAGACAGGAGAGGGAAACGGGAGAGTCAGAGACAGGAGAGGGAAACGGGAGAGAGAGAGACAGGAGAGGGAAACGGGAGAGTCAGAGACAGGAGAGGGAAACGGGAGAGAGAGAGAGACGGGAGAGGGAAACGGGAGAGAGAGAGACAGGAGAGGGAAACGGGAGAGAGAGAGACAGGAGGGGGAAACGGGAGAGAGAGAGAGACAGGAGGGGGAAACGGGAGAGATCGAGACAGGAGGGGGAAACGGAACAGTCAGAGACAGGAGAGGGAAACGGGAGAGTCAGAGACAGGAGAGGGAAACGGGAGAGTCAGAGACAGGAGAGGGTAATGGGAAAGAGAGAGACAGGAGAGGGAAACGGGAGAGAGAGAGACAGGAGAGGGAAACGGGAGAGAGAGACAGGAGAGGGAAACGGGAGAGAGAGAGACAGGAGAGGGAAACGGGAGAGTCAGAGACAGGAGAGGGAAACGGGAGAGAGAGAGACAGGAGAGGGAAACGGGAGAGAGAGAGACAGGAGAGGGAAACGGGAGAGAGAGACAGGAGAGGAAAACGGGAGAGAGAGAGACAGGAGAGGGAAACGGGATAGAGAGAGACAGGAGGGGGAAATGGGAGAGTCAGAGACAGGAGAGGGAAACGGGAGAGATAGAGACAGGAGAGGGAAACGGGAGAGATAGAGACAGGAGAGGGAAACGGGAGAGATAGAGACAGGAGAGGGAAACGGGAGAGATAGAGACAGGAGAGGGAAACGGGAGAGATAGAGACAGGAGAGGGAAACGGGAGAGATAGAGACAGGAGAGGGAAACGGGAGAGAGAGAGGCAGGAGAGAGGAACGGGAGAGTCAGAGACAGGAGAGGGGAACGGGAGAGTCAGAGACAGGAGAGGGAAACGGGAGAGAGAGAGACAGGAGAGGGAAACGTGAGAGTCAGAGACAGGAGAGGGAAACGGGAGAGAGAGAGACAGGAGAGGGAAACGGGAGAGTCAGAGACAGGAGAGGGAAACGGGAGAGAGAGAGACAGGAGGGGGAAATGGGAGAGATAGAGACAGGAGAGGGAAACGGGAGAGTCAGAGACAGGAGAGGGAAACGGGAGAGTCAGAGACAGGAGAGGGAAACGGGAGAGTCAGAGACAGGAGAGGGAAACGGGTGAGTCAGAGACAGGAGAGGGAAACGGGAGAGAGAGAGAGACAGGAGAGGGAAACGGGAGAGTCAGAGACAGGAGGGGGAAACGGGAGAGATAGAGACAGGAGAGGGAAACGGGAGAGATAGAGACAGGAGAGAGAAACGGGAGAGTCAGAGACAGGAGAGGGAAACGGGAGAGTCAGAGACAGGAGAGGGAAACGGGAGAGTCAGAGACAGGAGAGGGAAACGGGAGAGAGAGAGACAGGAGAGGGAAACGGGAGAGTCAGAGACAGGAGGGGGAAACGGGAGAGAGAGAGAGAGACAGGAGAGGGGAACGGGAGAGTCAGAGACAGGAGAGTGAAACGGGAGAGAGAGAGACAGGAGAGGGAAACGGGAGAGTCAGAGACAGAAGAGGGAAACGGGAGAGAGACAGACAGGAGAGGGATACGGGAGAGATAGAGACAGGAGGGGGAAACGGGAGAGATAGAGACAGGAGGGGGAAACGGGAGAGTCAGAGACAGGAGAGGGAAACGGGAGAGTCAGAGACAGGAGAGGGAAACGGGAGAGTCAGAGACAGGAGAGGGAAACGGGAGAGATAGAGACAGGAGAGGGAAACGGGAGAGTCAGAGACAGGAGAGGGAAACGGGAGAGATAGAGACAGGAGAGGGAAACGGGAGAGATAGAGACAGGAGAGGGAAACGGGAGAGTCAGAGACAGGAGAGGGAAACGGGAGAGTCAGAGACAGGAGAGGGAAACGGGAGAGTCAGAGACAGGAGAGGGAAACGGGAGAGAGAGAGAGACAGGAGAGGGAAACGGGAGAGTCAGAGACAGGAGAGGGAAACGGGAGAGATAGAGACAGGAGAGGGAAACGGGAGAGTCAGAGACAGGAGAGGGAAACGGGAGAGTCAGAGACAGGAGAGGGAAACGGGAGAGTCAGAGACAGGAGAGGGAAACGGGAGAGAGAGAGACAGGAGAGGGAAACGTGAGAGTCAGAGACAGGAGAGGGAAACGGGAGAGTCAGAGACAGGAGAGGGAAAAGGGAGAGTCAGAGACAGGAGAGGGAAACGGGAGAGATAGAGACAGGAGAGGGAAACGGGAGAGAGAGAGGCAGGAGAGGGGAACGGGAGAGTCAGAGACAGGAGAGGGGAACGGGAGAGTCAGAGACAGGAGGGGGAAACGGGAGAGAGAGAGTGAGACAGGAGAGGGGAACGGGAGAGTCAGAGACAGGAGAGTGAAACGGGAGAGAGAGAGACAGGAGAGGGAAACGGGAGAGTCAGAGACAGAAGAGGGAAACGGGAGAGAGAGAGACAGGAGAGGGATACGGGAGAGATAGAGACAGGAGGGGGAAACGGGAGAGATAGAGACAGGAGGGGGAAACGGGAGAGTCAGAGACAGGAGAGGGAAACGGGAGAGTCAGAGACAGGAGAGGGAAACGGGAGAGTCAGAGACAGGAGAGGGAAACGGGAGAGTCAGAGACAGGAGAGGGAAACGGGAGAGATAGAGACAGGTGAGGGAAACGGGAGAGTCAGAGATAGGAGAGGGAAACGGGAGAGAGAGAGACAGGAGAGGGAAACGGGAGAGTCAGAGACAGGAGGGGGAAAAGGGAGAGTCAGAGACAGGAGAGGGAAAAGGGAGAGTCAGAGACAGGAGAGGGAAACTGGAGAGTCAGAGACAGGAGAGGGAAACGGGAGAGAGAGAGACAGGAGAGGGAAACGGGAGAGTCAGAGACAGGAGGGGGAAACGGGAGAGAGAGAGAGAGACAGGAGAGGGGAACGGGAGAGTCAGAGACAGGAGAGTGAAACGGGAGAGAGAGAGACAGGAGAGGGAAACGGGAGAGTCAGAGACAGAAGAGGGAAACGGGAGAGAGACAGACAGGAGAGGGATACGGGAGAGATAGAGACAGGAGGGGGAAACGGGAGAGTCAGAGACAGGAGAGGGAAACGGGAGAGTCAGAGACAGGAGAGGGAAACGGGAGAGATAGAGACAGGAGAGGGAAACGGGAGAGTCAGAGATAGGAGAGGGAAACGGGAGAGATAGAGACAGGAGAGGGAAACGGGAGAGATAGAGACAGGAGAGGGAAACGGGAGAGTCAGAGACAGGAGAGGGAAACGGGAGAGTCAGAGACAGGAGAGGGAAACGGGAGAGTCAGAGACAGGAGAGGGAAACGGGAGAGTCAGAGACAGGAGAGGGAAACGGGAGAGAGAGAGAGACAGGAGAGGGAAACGGGAGAGTCAGAGACAGGAGAGGGAAACGGGAGAGATAGAGACAGGAGAGGGAAACGGGAGAGATAGAGACAGGAGAGGGAAACGGGAGAGTCAGAGACAGGAGAGGGAAACGGGAGAGTCAGAGACAGGAGAGGGAAACGGGAGAGTCAGAGACAGGAGAGGGAAACGGGAGAGAGAGAGACAGGAGAGGGAAACGGGAGAGTCAGAGACAGGAGAGGGAAACGGGAGAGTCAGAGACAGGAGAGGGAAAAGGGAGAGTCAGAGACAGGAGAGGGAAACGGGAGAGATAGAGACAGGAGAGGGAAACGGGAGAGAGAGAGGCAGGAGAGGGGAACGGGAGAGTCAGAGACAGGAGAGGGGAACGGGAGAGTCAGAGACAGGAGGGGGAAACGGGAGAGAGAGAGAGAGACAGGAGAGGGGAACGGGAGAGTCAGAGACAGGAGAGTGAAACGGGAGAGAGAGAGACAGGAGAGGGAAACGGGAGAGTCAGAGACAGAAGAGGGAAACGGGAGAGAGAGAGACAGGAGAGGGATACGGGAGAGATAGAGACAGGAGGGGGAAACGGCAGAGATAGAGACAGGAGGGGGAAACGGGAGAGTCAGAGACAGGAGAGGGAAACGGGAGAGTCAGAGACAGGAGAGGGAAACGGGAGAGTCAGAGACAGGAGAGGGAAACGGGAGAGATAGAGACAGGAGAGGGAAACGGGAGAGTCAGGGACATGAGAGGGAAACGGGAGAGAGAGAGACAGGAGAGGGAAACGGGAGAGAGAGAGACAGGAGAGTGAAACGGGAGAGAGAGAGACAGGAGAGGGAAACGGGAGAGAGAGAGACAGGAGGGGGAAACGGGAGAGTCAGAGACAGGAGAGGGAAACGGGAGAGAGTGAGACAGGAGAGGGAAACAGGAGAGTCAGAGACAGGAGAGGGAAACGGGAGAGTCAGAGACAGGAGAGGGAAACGGGAGAGAGTGAGACAGGAGAGGGAAACGGGAGAGAGTGAGAGACAGGAGAGAGAAACGGGAGAGATAGAGACAGGAGAGGGAAACGGCAGAGACAGAGACAGGAGAGGGAAACGGGAGAGAGAGAGACAGGAGAGGGAAACGGGAGAGTCAGACACAGGAGAGTGAAACGGGAGAGAGAGAGACAGGACAGGGAAACGGGAGAGTCAGAGACAGGAGAGGGAAACGGGAGAGTCAGAGACAGGAGAGGGAAACGGGAGAGAGAGAGACAGGAGAGGGAAACGGGGAGAGAGAGAGACAGGAGAGGGAAACGGGGAGAGAGAGAGACAGGAGAGGGAAACGGGAGAGTCAGAGACAGGAGGGGGAAACGGGAGAGAGAGAGAGACAGGAGAGAGAAACGGGAGAGAGAGAGACAGGAGAGGGAAACAGGAGAGAGAGAGACAGGAGAGGGAAACGGGAGAGTCAGAGACAGTAGGGGGAAACGGGAGAGAGAGAGAGACAGGAGAGAGAAACGGGAGAGAGAGAGACAGGAGAGGGAAACGGGAGAGAGAGAGACAGGAGAGGGAAACGGGAGAGAGAGAGACAGGAGAGGGAAACGGGAGAGTCAGAGACAGGAGAGGGAAACGGGAGAGAGAGAGACAGGAGAGGGAAACGGGAGAGTCAGAGACAGGAGAGGGAAACGGGAGAGTCAGAGACAGGTGGGGGAAACGGGAGAGATAGAGACGGGAGGGGGAAACGGGAGAGTAAGAGACAGGAGAGGGAAACGGGAGAGTCAGAGACAGGAGAGGGAAAAGGGAGAGTCAGAGACAGGAGAGGGAAACGGGATAGAGAGAGAGACAGGAGAGGGAAAAGGGAGAGTCAGAGACAGGAGAGGGAAACGGGATAGAGAGAGAGACAGGAGAGGGAAACGGGAGAGAGAGGGACAGGAGGGGCAAACGGGAGAGAGAGAGACAGGAGGGGGAAACGGGAGAGAGAGAGACAGGAGAGGGAAACGGGAGAGAGAGAGACAGGAGAGGGAAACGGGAGAGAGAGAGAGACGGGAGAGAGAGAGAGACAGGAGGGGGAAACGGGAGAGTCATAGACAGGAGAGGGAAACGGGAGAGAGAGAGACAGGAGAGGGAAACGGGAGAGAGAGAGACAGGAGAGGGAAACGGGAGAGAGAGAGAGAGACAGGAGAGGGAAACGGGAGAGAGAGAGACGGGAGAGAGAGAGACAGGAGGGGGAAACGGGGGAGAGAGAGACGGGAGAGAGAGAGACAGGAGAGGGAAACGGGAGAGTCAGAGACAGGAGAGGGAAACGGGAGAGAGAGAGAGAGACAGGAGAGGGAAACGGGAGAGTCAGAGACAGGAGAGGGAAACGGGAGAGATAGAGACAGGAGAGGGAAACGGGAGAGATAGAGACAGGAGAGGGAAACGGGAGAGTCAGAGACAGGATAGGGAAACGGGAGAGTCAGAGACAGGAGAAGGAAACGGGAGAGAGAGAGAGACAAGAGAGTGAAACGGGAGAGAGAGAGAGACAGGAGAGGGAAACGGGAGAGTCAGAGACAGGAGAGGGAAACGGGAGAGAGAGAGACAGGAGAGGGAAACGGGAGAGTCAGAGACAGGAGAGGGAAACGGGAGAGAGAGAGAGACGGGAGAGGGAAACGGGAGAGAGAGAGACAGGAGAGGGAAACGGGAGAGAGAGAGACAGGAGGGGGAAACGGGAGAGAGAGAGACAGGAGGGGGAAACGGGAGAGATCGAGACAGGAGGGGGAAACGGAACAGTCAGAGACAGGAGAGGGAAACGGGAGAGTCAGAGACAGGAGAGGGAAACGGGAGAGTCAGAGACAGGAGAGGGTAATGGGAAAGAGAGAGACAGGAGAGGGAAACGGGAGAGAGAGAGACAGGAGAGTGAAACGGGAGAGAGAGAGACAGGACAGGGAAACGGGAGAGTCAGAGACAGGAGAGGGAAACGGGAGAGTCAGAGACAGGAGAGGGAAACGGGAGAGAGAGAGACAGGAGAGGGAAACGGGGAGAGAGAGAGACAGGAGAGGGAAACGGGGAGAGAGAGAGACAGGAGAGGGAAACGGGAGAGTCAGAGACAGGAGGGGGAAACGGGAGAGAGAGAGAGACAGGAGAGAGAAACGGGAGAGAGAGAGACAGGAGAGGGAAACAGGAGAGAGAGAGACAGGAGAGGGAAACGGGAGAGTCAGAGACAGTAGGGGGAAACGGGAGAGAGAGAGAGACAGGAGAGAGAAACGGGAGAGAGAGAGACAGGAGAGGGAAACGGGAGAGAGAGAGACAGGAGAGGGAAACGGGAGAGAGAGAGACAGGAGAGGGAAACGGGAGAGTCAGAGACAGGAGAGGGAAACGGGAGAGAGAGAGACAGGAGAGGGAAACGGGAGAGTCAGAGACAGGAGAGGGAAACGGGAGAGTCAGAGACAGGTGGGGGAAACGGGAGAGATAGAGACGGGAGGGGGAAACGGGAGAGTAAGAGACAGGAGAGGGAAACGGGAGAGTCAGAGACAGGAGAGGGAAAAGGGAGAGTCAGAGACAGGAGAGGGAAACGGGATAGAGAGAGAGACAGGAGAGGGAAAAGGGAGAGTCAGAGACAGGAGAGGGAAACGGGATAGAGAGAGAGACAGGAGAGGGAAACGGGAGAGAGAGGGACAGGAGGGGCAAACGGGAGAGAGAGAGACAGGAGGGGGAAACGGGAGAGAGAGAGACAGGAGAGGGAAACGGGAGAGAGAGAGACAGGAGAGGGAAACGGGAGAGAGAGAGACGGGAGAGAGAGAGAGACAGGAGGGGGAAACGGGAGAGTCATAGACAGGAGAGGGAAACGGGAGAGGGAGAGACAGGAGAGGGAAACGGGAGAGAGAGAGACAGGAGAGGGAAACGGGAGAGAGAGAGAGAGACAGGAGAGGGAAACGGGAGAGAGAGAGACGGGAGAGAGAGAGACAGGAGGGGGAAACGGGGGAGAGAGAGACGGGAGAGAGAGAGACAGGAGAGGGAAACGGGAGAGTCAGAGACAGGAGAGGGAAACGGGAGAGAGAGAGAGAGACAGGAGAGGGAAACGGGAGAGTCAGAGACAGGAGAGGGAAACGGGAGAGATAGAGACAGGAGAGGGAAACGGGAGAGATAGAGACAGGAGAGGGAAACGGGAGAGTCAGAGACAGGATAGGGAAACGGGAGAGTCAGAGACAGGAGAAGGAAACGGGAGAGAGAGAGAGACAAGAGAGTGAAACGGGAGAGAGAGAGAGACAGGAGAGGGAAACGGGAGAGTCAGAGACAGGAGAGGGAAACGGGAGAGAGAGAGACAGGAGAGGGAAACGGGAGAGTCAGAGACAGGAGAGGGAAACGGGAGAGAGAGAGAGACGGGAGAGGGAAACGGGAGAGAGAGAGACAGGAGAGGGAAACGGGAGAGAGAGAGACAGGAGGGGGAAACGGGAGAGAGAGAGACAGGAGGGGGAAACGGGAGAGATCGAGACAGGAGGGGGAAACGGAACAGTCAGAGACAGGAGAGGGAAACGGGAGAGTCAGAGACAGGAGAGGGAAACGGGAGAGTCAGAGACAGGAGAGGGTAATGGGAAAGAGAGAGACAGGAGAGGGAAACGGGAGAGAGAGAGACAGGAGAGGGAAACGGGAGAGAGAGACAGGAGAGGGAAACGGGAGAGAGAGAGACAGGAGAGGGAAACGGGAGAGTCAGAGACAGGAGAGGGAAACGGGAGAGAGAGAGACAGGAGAGGGAAACGGGAGAGAGAGAGACAGGAGAGGGAAACGGGAGAGAGAGACAGGAGAGGAAAACGGGAGAGAGAGAGACAGGAGAGGGAAACGGGATAGAGAGAGACAGGAGGGGGAAACGGGAGAGTCAGAGACAGGAGAGGGAAACGGGAGAGATAGAGACAGGAGAGGGAAACGGGAGAGATAGAGACAGGAGAGGGAAACGGGAGAGATAGAGACAGGAGAGGGAAACGGGAGAGATAGAGACAGGAGAGGGAAACGGGAGAGATAGAGACAGGAGAGGGAAACGGGAGAGATAGAGACAGGAGAGGGAAACGGGAGAGAGAGAGGCAGGAGAGAGGAACGGGAGAGTCAGAGACAGGAGAGGGGAACGGGAGAGTCAGAGACAGGAGAGGGAAACGGGAGAGAGAGAGACAGGAGAGGGAAACGTGAGAGTCAGAGACAGGAGAGGGAAACGGGAGAGAGAGAGACAGGAGAGGGAAACGGGAGAGTCAGAGACAGGAGAGGGAAACGGGAGAGAGAGAGACAGGAGGGGGAAACGGGAGAGATAGAGACAGGAGAGGGAAACGGGAGAGTCAGAGACAGAGACAGGAGAGGGAAACGGGAGAGAGAGAGACAGGAGAGGGAAACGTGAGAGTCAGAGACAGGAGAGGGAAACGGGAGAGAGAGAGACAGGAGAGGGAAACGGGAGAGTCAGAGACAGGAGAGGGAAACGGGAGAGAGAGAGACAGGAGGGGGAAATGGGAGAGATAGAGACAGGAGAGGGAAACGGGAGAGAATGAGACAGGAGAGGGAAACGGGAGAGTCAGAGACAGGAGAGGGAAACGGGAGAGTCAGAGACAGGAGAGGGAAACGGGAGAGTCAGAGACAGGAGAGGGAAACGGGAGAGAGAGAGAGACAGGAGAGGGAAACGGGAGAGTCAGAGACAGGAGAGGGAAACGGGAGAGATAGAGACAGGAGAGGGAAACGGGAGAGATAGAGACAGGAGAGGGAAACGGGAGAGTCAGAGACAGGAGAGGGAAACGGGAGAGTCAGAGACAGGAGAGGGAAACTGGAGAGTCAGAGACAGGAGAGGGAAACGGGAGAGAGAGAGACAGGAGAGGGAAACGGGAGAGTCAGAGACAGGAGGGGGAAACGGGAGAGAGAGAGAGAGACAGGAGAGGGGAACGGGAGAGTCAGAGACAGGAGAGTGAAACGGGAGAGAGAGAGACAGGAGAGGGAAACGGGAGAGTCAGAGACAGAAGAGGGAAACGGGAGAGAGACAGACAGGAGAGGGATACGGGAGAGATAGAGACAGGAGGGGGAAACGGGAGAGATAGAGACAGGAGGGGGAAACGGGAGAGTCAGAGACAGGAGAGGGAAACGGGAGAGTCAGAGACAGGAGAGGGAAACGGGAGAGATAGAGACAGGAGAGGGAAACGGGAGAGTCAGAGATAGGAGAGGGAAACGGGAGAGATAGAGACAGGAGAGGGAAACGGGAGAGATAGAGACAGGAGAGGGAAACGGGAGAGTCAGAGACAGGAGAGGGAAACGGGAGAGTCAGAGACAGGAGAGGGAAACGGGAGAGTCAGAGACAGGAGAGGGAAACGGGAGAGAGAGAGAGACAGGAGAGGGAAACGGGAGAGTCAGAGACAGGAGAGGGAAACGGGAGAGATAGAGACAGGAGAGGGAAACGGGAGAGTCAGAGACAGGAGAGGGAAACGGGAGAGTCAGAGACAGGAGAGGGAAACGGGAGAGTCAGAGACAGGAGAGGGAAACGGGAGAGAGAGAGACAGGAGAGGGAAACGGGAGAGTCAGAGACAGGAGAGGGAAACGGGAGAGTCAGAGACAGGAGAGGGAAAAGGGAGAGTCAGAGACAGGAGAGGGAAACGGGAGAGATAGAGACAGGAGAGGGAAACGGGAGAGAGAGAGGCAGGAGAGGGGAACGGGAGAGTCAGAGACAGGAGAGGGGAACGGGAGAGTCAGAGACAGGAGGGGGAAACGGGAGAGAGAGAGAGAGACAGGAGAGGGGAACGGGAGAGTCAGAGACAGGAGAGTGAAACGGGAGAGAGAGAGACAGGAGAGGGAAACGGGAGAGTCAGAGACAGAAGAGGGAAACGGGAGAGAGAGAGAAAGGAGAGGGATACGGGAGAGATAGAGACAGGAGGGGGAAACGGGAGAGATAGAGACAGGAGGGGGAAACGGGAGAGTCAGAGACAGGAGAGGGAAACGGGAGAGTCAGAGACAGGAGAGGGAAACGGGAGAGTCAGAGACAGGAGAGGGAAACGGGAGAGAATGAGACAGGAGAGGGAAACGGGAGAGTCAGAGACAGGAGAGGGAAACGGGAGAGTCAGAGACAGGAGAGGGAAACGGGAGAGAGAGAGAGACAGGAGAGGGAAACGGGAGAGTCAGAGACAGGAGAGGGAAACGGGAGAGATAGAGACAGGAGAGGGAAACGGGAGAGATAGAGACAGGAGAGGGAAACGGGAGAGTCAGAGACAGGAGAGGGAAACGGGAGAGTCAGAGACAGGAGAGGGAAACTGGAGAGTCAGAGACAGGAGAGGGAAACGGGAGAGAGAGAGACAGGAGAGGGAAACGGGAGAGTCAGAGACAGGAGGGGGAAACGGGAGAGAGAGAGAGAGACAGGAGAGGGGAACGGGAGAGTCAGAGACAGGAGAGTGAAACGGGAGAGAGAGAGACAGGAGAGGGAAACGGGAGAGTCAGAGACAGAAGAGGGAAACGGGAGAGAGACAGACAGGAGAGGGATACGGGAGAGATAGAGACAGGAGGGGGAAACGGGAGAGATAGAGACAGGAGGGGGAAACGGGAGAGTCAGAGACAGGAGAGGGAAACGGGAGAGTCAGAGACAGGAGAGGGAAACGGGAGAGATAGAGACAGGAGAGGGAAACGGGAGAGTCAGAGATAGGAGAGGGAAACGGGAGAGACAGAGACAGGAGAGGGAAACGGGAGAGATAGAGACAGGAGAGGGAAACGGGAGAGTCAGAGACAGGAGGGGGAAACGGGAGAGAGAGAGAGACAGGAGAGAGAAACGGGAGAGAGAGAGACAGGAGAGGGAAACAGGAGAGAGAGAGACAGGAGAGGGAAACGGGAGAGTCAGAGACAGTAGGGGGAAACGGGAGAGAGAGAGACAGGAGAGGGAAACGGGAGAGAGAGAGACAGGAGAGGGAAACGGGAGAGAGAGAGACAGGAGAGGGAAACGGGAGAGTCAGAGACAGGAGAGGGAAACGGGAGAGAGAGAGACAGGAGAGGGAAACGGGAGAGTCAGAGACAGGAGAGGGAAACGGGAGAGTCAGAGACAGGTGGGGGAAACGGGAGAGATAGAGACGGGAGGGGGAAACGGGAGAGTAAGAGACAGGAGAGGGAAACGGGAGAGTCAGAGACAGGAGAGGGAAAAGGGAGAGTCAGAGACAGGAGAGGGAAACGGGATAGAGAGAGAGACAGGAGAGGGAAAAGGGAGAGTCAGAGACAGGAGAGGGAAACGGGATAGAGAGAGAGACAGGAGAGGGAAACGGGAGAGAGAGGGACAGGAGGGGCAAACGGGAGAGAGAGAGACAGGAGGGGGAAACGGGAGAGAGAGAGACAGGAGAGGGAAACGGGAGAGAGAGAGACAGGAGAGGGAAACGGGAGAGAGAGAGACGGGAGAGAGAGAGAGACAGGAGGGGGAAACGGGAGAGTCATAGACAGGAGAGGGAAACGGGAGAGAGAGAGACAGGAGAGGGAAACGGGAGAGAGAGAGACAGGAGAGGGAAACGGGAGAGAGAGAGAGAGACAGGAGAGGGAAACGGGAGAGAGAGAGACGGGAGAGAGAGAGACAGGAGGGGGAAACGGGGGAGAGAGAGACGGGAGAGAGAGAGACAGGAGAGGGAAACGGGAGAGTCAGAGACAGGAGAGGGAAACGGGAGAGAGAGAGAGAGACAGGAGAGGGAAACGGGAGAGTCAGAGACAGGAGAGGGAAACGGGAGAGATAGAGACAGGAGAGGGAAACGGGAGAGATAGAGACAGGAGAGGGAAACGGGAGAGTCAGAGACAGGATAGGGAAACGGGAGAGTCAGAGACAGGAGAAGGAAACGGGAGAGAGAGAGAGACAAGAGAGTGAAACGGGAGAGAGAGAGAGACAGGAGAGGGAAACGGGAGAGTCAGAGACAGGAGAGGGAAACGGGAGAGAGAGAGAGACAGGAGAGGGAAACGGGAGAGTCAGAGACAGGAGAGGGAAACGGGAGAGAGAGAGAGACGGGAGAGGGAAACGGGAGAGAGAGAGACAGGAGAGGGAAACGGGAGAGAGAGAGACAGGAGGGGGAAACGGGAGAGAGAGAGACAGGAGGGGGAAACGGGAGAGATCGAGACAGGAGGGGGAAACGGAACAGTCAGAGACAGGAGAGGGAAACGGGAGAGTCAGAGACAGGAGAGGGAAACGGGAGAGTCAGAGACAGGAGAGGGTAATGGGAAAGAGAGAGACAGGAGAGGGAAACGGGAGAGAGAGAGACAGGAGAGGGAAACGGGAGAGAGAGACAGGAGAGGGAAACGGGAGAGAGAGAGACAGGAGAGGGAAACGGGAGAGTCAGAGACAGGAGAGGGAAACGGGAGAGAGAGAGACAGGAGAGGGAAACGGGAGAGAGAGAGACAGGAGAGGGAAACGGGAGAGAGAGACAGGAGAGGAAAACGGGAGAGAGAGAGACAGGAGAGGGAAACGGGATAGAGAGAGACAGGAGGGGGAAATGGGAGAGTCAGAGACAGGAGAGGGAAACGGGAGAGATAGAGACAGGAGAGGGAAACGGGAGAGATAGAGACAGGAGAGGGAAACGGGAGAGATAGAGACAGGAGAGGGAAACGGGAGAGATAGAGACAGGAGAGGGAAACGGGAGAGATAGAGACAGGAGAGGGAAACGGGAGAGATAGAGACAGGAGAGGGAAACGGGAGAGAGAGAGGCAGGAGAGAGGAACGGGAGAGTCAGAGACAGGAGAGGGGAACGGGAGAGTCAGAGACAGGAGAGGGAAACGGGAGAGAGAGAGACAGGAGAGGGGAACGTGAGAGTCAGAGACAGGAGAGGGAAACGGGAGAGAGAGAGACAGGAGAGGGAAACGGGAGAGTCAGAGACAGGAGAGGGAAACGGGAGAGAGAGAGACAGGAGGGGGAAATGGGAGAGATAGAGACAGGAGAGGGAAACGGGAGAGTCAGAGACAGGAGAGGGAAACGGGAGAGAGAGAGACAGGAGAGGGAAACGTGAGAGTCAGAGACAGGAGAGGGAAACGGGAGAGAGAGAGACAGGAGAGGGAAACGGGAGAGTCAGAGACAGGAGAGGGAAACGGGAGAGAGAGAGACAGGAGGGGGAAATGGGAGAGATAGAGACAGGAGAGGGAAACGGGAGAGAATGAGACAGGAGAGGGAAACGGGAGAGTCAGAGACAGGAGAGGGAAACGGGAGAGTCAGAGACAGGAGAGGGAAACGGGAGAGTCAGAGACAGGAGAGGGAAACGGGAGAGTCAGAGACAGGAGAGGGAAACGGGAGAGAGAGAGAGACAGGAGAGGGAAACGGGAGAGTCAGAGACAGGAGAGGGAAACGGGAGAGATAGAGACAGGAGAGGGAAACGGGAGAGATAGAGACAGGAGAGGGAAACGGGAGAGTCAGAGACAGGAGAGGGAAACGGGAGAGTCAGAGACAGGAGAGGGAAACTGGAGAGTCAGAGACAGGAGAGGGAAACGGGAGAGAGAGAGACAGGAGAGGGAAACGGGAGAGTCAGAGACAGGAGGGGGAAACGGGAGAGAGAGAGAGAGACAGGAGAGGGGAACGGGAGAGTCAGAGACAGGAGAGTGAAACGGGAGAGAGAGAGACAGGAGAGGGAAACGGGAGAGTCAGAGACAGAAGAGGGAAACGGGAGAGAGACAGACAGGAGAGGGATACGGGAGAGATAGAGACAGGAGGGGGAAACGGGAGAGATAGAGACAGGAGGGGGAAACGGGAGAGTCAGAGACAGGAGAGGGAAACGGGAGAGTCAGAGACAGGAGAGGGAAACGGGAGAGATAGAGACAGGAGAGGGAAACGGGAGAGTCAGAGATAGGAGAGGGAAACGGGAGAGATAGAGACAGGAGAGGGAAACGGGAGAGATAGAGACAGGAGAGGGAAACGGGAGAGTCAGAGACAGGAGAGGGAAACGGGAGAGTCAGAGACAGGAGAGGGAAACGGGAGAGTCAGAGACAGGAGAGGGAAACGGGAGAGAGAGAGAGACAGGAGAGGGAAACGGGAGAGTCAGAGACAGGAGAGGGAAACGGGAGAGATAGAGACAGGAGAGGGAAACGGGAGAGTCAGAGACAGGAGAGGGAAACGGGAGAGTCAGAGACAGGAGAGGGAAACGGGAGAGTCAGAGACAGGAGAGGGAAACGGGAGAGAGAGAGACAGGAGAGGGAAACGGGAGAGTCAGAGACAGGAGAGGGAAACGGGAGAGTCAGAGACAGGAGAGGGAAAAGGGAGAGTCAGAGACAGGAGAGGGAAACGGGAGAGATAGAGACAGGAGAGGGAAACGGGAGAGAGAGAGGCAGGAGAGGGGAACGGGAGAGTCAGAGACAGGAGAGGGGAACGGGAGAGTCAGAGACAGGAGGGGGAAACGGGAGAGAGAGAGAGAGACAGGAGAGGGGAACGGGAGAGTCAGAGACAGGAGAGTGAAACGGGAGAGAGAGAGACAGGAGAGGGAAACGGGAGAGTCAGAGACAGAAGAGGGAAACGGGAGAGAGAGAGAAAGGAGAGGGATACGGGAGAGATAGAGACAGGAGGGGGAAACGGGAGAGATAGAGACAGGAGGGGGAAACGGGAGAGTCAGAGACAGGAGAGGGAAACGGGAGAGTCAGAGACAGGAGAGGGAAACGGGAGAGTCAGAGACAGGAGAGGGAAACGGGAGAGAATGAGACAGGAGAGGGAAACGGGAGAGTCAGAGACAGGAGAGGGAAACGGGAGAGTCAGAGACAGGAGAGGGAAACGGGAGAGAGAGAGAGACAGGAGAGGGAAACGGGAGAGTCAGAGACAGGAGAGGGAAACGGGAGAGATAGAGACAGGAGAGGGAAACGGGAGAGATAGAGACAGGAGAGGGAAACGGGAGAGTCAGAGACAGGAGAGGGAAACGGGAGAGTCAGAGACAGGAGAGGGAAACTGGAGAGTCAGAGACAGGAGAGGGAAACGGGAGAGAGAGAGACAGGAGAGGGAAACGGGAGAGTCAGAGACAGGAGGGGGAAACGGGAGAGAGAGAGAGAGACAGGAGAGGGGAACGGGAGAGTCAGAGACAGGAGAGTGAAACGGGAGAGAGAGAGACAGGAGAGGGAAACGGGAGAGTCAGAGACAGAAGAGGGAAACGGGAGAGAGACAGACAGGAGAGGGATACGGGAGAGATAGAGACAGGAGGGGGAAACGGGAGAGATAGAGACAGGAGGGGGAAACGGGAGAGTCAGAGACAGGAGAGGGAAACGGGAGAGTCAGAGACAGGAGAGGGAAACGGGAGAGATAGAGACAGGAGAGGGAAACGGGAGAGTCAGAGATAGGAGAGGGAAACGGGAGAGACAGAGACAGGAGAGGGAAACGGGAGAGATAGAGACAGGAGAGGGAAACGGGAGAGTCAGAGACAGGAGAGGGAAACGGGAGAGTCAGAGACAGGAGAGGGAAACGGGAGAGTCAGAGACAGGAGAGGGAAACGGGAGAGAGAGAGAGACAGGAGAGGGAAACGGGAGAGTCAGAGACAGGAGAGGGAAACGGGAGAGATAGAGACAGGAGAGGGAAACGGGAGAGTCAGAGACAGGAGAGGGAAACGGGAGAGTCAGAGACAGGAGAGGGAAACGGGAGAGTCAGAGACAGGAGAGGGAAACGGGAGAGAGAGAGACAGGAGAGGGAAACGGGAGAGTCAGAGACAGGAGAGGGAAACGGGAGAGTCAGAGACAGGAGAGGGAAAAGGGAGAGTCAGAGACAGGAGAGGGAAACGGGAGAGATAGAGACAGGAGAGGGAAACGGGAGAGATAGAGACAGGAGAGGGAAACGGGAGAGAGAGAGGCAGGAGAGGGGAACGGGAGAGTCAGAGACAGGAGAGGGGAACGGGAGAGTCAGAGACAGGAGGGGGAAACGGGAGAGAGAGAGAGAGACAGGAGAGGGGAACGGGAGAGTCAGAGACAGGAGAGGGAAACGGGAGAGTCAGAGACAGGAGAGGGAAACGGGAGAGTCAGAGACAGGAGAGGGAAACGGGAGAGTCAGAGACAGGAGAGGGAAACGGGAGAGTCAGAGACAGGAGAGGGAAACGGGAGAGTCAGAGACAGGAGAGGGAAACGGGAGAGATAGAGACAGGAGAGGGAAACGGGAGAGAGAGAGACAGGAGAGGGAAACGGGAGAGTCAGAGACAGGAGGGGGAAAAGGGAGAGTCAGAGACAGGAGAGGGAAACGGGAGAGTCAGAGACAGGAGAGGGAAACTGGAGAGTCAGAGACAGGAGAGGGAAACGGGAGAGAGAGAGACAGGAGAGGGAAACGGGAGAGTCAGAGACAGGAGGGGGAAACGGGAGAGAGAGAGAGAGACAGGAGAGGGGAACGGGAGAGTCAGAGACAGGAGAGTGAAACGGGAGAGAGAGAGACAGGAGAGGGAAACGGGAGAGTCAGAGACAGAAGAGGGAAACGGGAGAGAGACAGACAGGAGAGGGATACGGGAGAGATAGAGACAGGAGGGGGAAACGGGAGAGATAGAGACAGGAGGGGGAAACGGGAGAGTCAGAGACAGGAGAGGGAAACGGGAGAGTCAGAGACAGGAGAGGGAAACGGGAGAGATAGAGACAGGAGAGGGAAACGGGAGAGTCAGAGATAGGAGAGGGAAACGGGAGAGATAGAGTCAGGAGAGGGAAACGGGAGAGATAGAGACAGGAGAGGGAAACGGGAGAGTCAGAGACAGGAGAGGGAAACGGGAGAGTCAGAGACAGGAGAGGGAAACGGGAGAGTCAGAGACAGGAGAGGGAAACGGGAGAGTCAGAGACAGGAGAGGGAAACGGGAGAGAGAGAGAGACAGGAGAGGGAAACGGGAGAGTCAGAGACAGGAGAGGGAAACGGGACAGATAGAGACAGGAGAGGGAAACGGGAGAGATAGAGACAGGAGAGGGAAACGGGAGAGTCAGAGACAGGAGAGGGAAACGGGAGAGTCAGAGACAGGAGAGGGAAACGGGAGAGTCAGAGACAGGAGAGGGAAACGGGAGAGAGAGAGACAGGAGAGGGAAACGGGAGAGTCAGAGACAGGAGAGGGAAACGGGAGAGTCAGAGACAGGAGAGGGAAAAGGGAGAGTCAGAGACAGGAGAGGGAAACGGGAGAGATAGAGACAGGAGAGGGAAACGGGAGAGAGAGAGGCAGGAGAGGGGAACGGGAGAGTCAGAGACAGGAGAGGGGAACGGGAGAGTCAGAGACAGGAGGGGGAAACGGGAGAGAGAGAGAGAGACAGGAGAGGGGAACGGGAGAGTCAGAGACAGGAGAGTGAAACGGGAGAGAGAGAGACAGGAGAGGGAAACGGGAGAGTCAGAGACAGAAGAGGGAAACGGGAGAGAGAGAGACAGGAGAGGGATACGGGAGAGATAGAGACAGGAGGGGGAAACGGGAGAGATAGAGACAGGAGGGGGAAACGGGAGAGTCAGAGACAGGAGAGGGAAACGGGAGAGTCAGAGACAGGAGAGGGAAACGGGAGAGTCAGAGACAGGAGAGGGAAACGGGAGAGATAGAGACAGGAGAGGGAAACGGGAGAGTCAGAGATAGGAGAGGGAAACGGGAGAGTCAGAGACAGGAGAGGGAAACGGGAGAGTCAGAGACAGGAGGGGGAAACAGGAGAGAGAGAGAGAAAGGAGAGGGAAACGGGAGAGTCAGAGACAGGAGAGGGAAACGGGAGAGATAGAGACAGGAGAGGGAAACGGGAGAGAGAGAGACAGGAGAGGGAAACGGGAGAGAGAGAGAGACAGGAGAGGGAAACGGGAGAGAGAGAGACAGGAGAGGGAAACGGGAGAGAGAGAGACAGGAGAGGGAAAAGGGAGAGAGAGAGACAGGAGAGGGAAACGGGAGAGAGAGAGAGAGAGAGGAGAGGGAAACGGGAGAGATTGAGACAGGAGAGGGAAACGGGAGAGAGAGAGAGACAGGAGAGGGAAACGGGAGAGAGAGAGACAGGAGAGGGAAACGGGAGAGTCAGAGACAGGAGGGGGTTATGGGAGAGATAGAGACAGGAGAGGGAAACGGGAGAGTCAGAGACAGGAGAGGGAAACGGGAGAGAGAGAGACAGGAGAGGGAAACGGGAGAGTCAGAGACAGGAGAAGGAAACGGGAGAGAGAGAGAGACAGGAGAGGGAAACGGGAGAGAGACAGGAGAGGGAAACGGGAGAGAGAGAGACAGGAGAGGGAAACGGGAGAGAGAGAGACAGGAGGGGGTTATGGGAGAGATAGAGACAGGAGAGGGAAACGGGAGAGTCAGAGACAGGAGAGGGAAACGGGAGAGAGAGAGACAGGAGAGGGAAACGGGAGAGAGGGAGACAGGAGAGGGAAACGGGAGAGAGAGAGACAGGAGAGGGAAACGGGAGAGAGAGAGAGACAGGAGAGGGAAACGGGAGAGTCAGAGACAGGAGAAGGAAACGGGAGAGAGAGAGAGACAGGAGAGGGAAACGGGAGAGAGACAGGAGAGGGAAACGGGAGAGAGAGAGAGACAGGAGAGGGAAACGGGAGAGAGAGAGACAGGAGAGGGAAACGGGAGAGTCAGAGACAGGAGAGGGAAACGGGAGGGATAGAGACAGGAGAGGGAAACGGGAGAGAGAGAGAGACAGAAGAGGGAAACGGGAGAGAGAGAGACAGGAGAGGGAAACGGGAGAGAGACAGGAGAGGGAAACGGGAGAGAGAGAGACAGGAGAGGGAAACGGGAGAGAGAGAGACAGGAGAGGGAAACGGGAGAGTCAGAGACAGGAGAGGGAAACGGGAGGGATAGAGACAGGAGAGGGAAACGGGAGAGAGAGAGAGACAGAAGAGGGAAACGGGAGAGAGAGAGACAGGAGAGGGAAACGGGAGAGAGAGAGACAGGAGAGGGAAACGGGAGAGAGAGAGACAGGAGAGGGAAACGGGAGAGAGAGAGACCGGAGAGGGAAACGGGAGAGAGAGAGACAGGAGAGGGAAACGGGAGAGAGAGAGACCGGAGAGGGAAACGGGAGAGAGAGAGACAGGAGAGGGAAACGGGAGAGAGAGAGACAGGAGAGGGAAACGGGAGAGAGAGAGACAGGAGAGGGATACGGGAGAGATAGAAACAGGAGGGGGAAACGGGAGAGTCAGAGACAGTAGAGGGAAACAGGAGAGAGAGAGACAGGAGAGGGAAACGGGAGAGAGAGAGAGACAGGAGAGGGAAACGGGAGAGTCAGAGACAGGAGAGGGAAACGGGAGAGTCAGAGACAGGAGAGGGAAACTGGAGAGTCAGAGACAGGAGAGGGAAACGGGAGAGAGAGAGACAGGAGAGGGAAACGGGAGAGTCAGAGACAGGAGGGGGAAACGGGAGAGAGAGAGAGAGACAGGAGAGGGGAACGGGAGAGTCAGAGACAGGAGAGTGAAACGGGAGAGAGAGAGACAGGAGAGGGAAACGGGAGAGTCAGAGACAGAAGAGGGAAACGGGAGAGAGACAGACAGGAGAGGGATACGGGAGAGATAGAGACAGGAGGGGGAAACGGGAGAGATAGAGACAGGAGGGGGAAACGGGAGAGTCAGAGACAGGAGAGGGAAACGGGAGAGTCAGAGACAGGAGAGGGAAACGGGAGAGATAGAGACAGGAGAGGGAAACGGGAGAGTCAGAGATAGGAGAGGGAAACGGGAGAGATAGAGTCAGGAGAGGGAAACGGGAGAGATAGAGACAGGAGAGGGAAACGGGAGAGTCAGAGACAGGAGAGGGAAACGGGAGAGTCAGAGACAGGAGAGGGAAACGGGAGAGTCAGAGACAGGAGAGGGAAACGGGAGAGAGAGAGAGACAGGAGAGGGAAACGGGAGAGTCAGAGACAGGAGAGGGAAACGGGACAGATAGAGACAGGAGAGGGAAACGGGAGAGATAGAGACAGGAGAGGGAAACGGGAGAGTCAGAGACAGGAGAGGGAAACGGGAGAGTCAGAGACAGGAGAGGGAAACGGGAGAGTCAGAGACAGGAGAGGGAAACGGGAGAGAGAGAGACAGGAGAGGGAAACGGGAGAGTCAGAGACAGGAGAGGGAAACGGGAGAGTCAGAGACAGGAGAGGGAAAAGGGAGAGTCAGAGACAGGAGAGGGAAACGGGAGAGATAGAGACAGGAGAGGGAAACGGGAGAGAGAGAGGCAGGAGAGGGGAACGGGAGAGTCAGAGACAGGAGAGGGGAACGGGAGAGTCAGAGACAGGAGGGGGAAACGGGAGAGAGAGAGAGAGACAGGAGAGGGGAACGGGAGAGTCAGAGACAGGAGAGTGAAACGGGAGAGAGAGAGACAGGAGAGGGAAACGGGAGAGTCAGAGACAGAAGAGGGAAACGGGAGAGAGAGAGACAGGAGAGGGATACGGGAGAGATAGAGACAGGAGGGGGAAACGGGAGAGATAGAGACAGGAGGGGGAAACGGGAGAGTCAGAGACAGGAGAGGGAAACGGGAGAGTCAGAGACAGGAGAGGGAAACGGGAGAGTCAGAGACAGGAGAGGGAAACGGGAGAGATAGAGACAGGAGAGGGAAACGGGAGAGTCAGAGATAGGAGAGGGAAACGGGAGAGAGAGAGACAGGAGAGGGAAACGGGAGAGTCAGAGACAGTAGGGGGAAACAGGAGAGAGAGAGAAAGGAGAAGGAAACGGGAGAGTCAGAGACAGGAGAGGGAAACGGGAGAGATAGAGACAGGAGAGGGAAACGGGAGAGAGAGAGACAGGAGAGGGAAACGGGAGAGAGAGAGAGACAGGAGAGGGAAACGGGAGAGAGAGAGACAGGAGAGGGAAACGGGAGAGAGAGAGACAGGAGAGGGAAAAGGGAGAGAGAGAGACAGGAGAGGGAAACGGGAGAGAGAGAGAGAGAGAGAGGAGAGGGAAACGGGAGAGATTGAGACAGGAGAGGGAAACGGGAGAGAGAGAGAGACAGGAGAGGGAAACGGGAGAGAGAGAGACAGGAGAGGGAAACGGGAGAGTCAGAGACAGGAGGGGGTTATGGGAGAGATAGAGACAGGAGAGGGAAACGGGAGAGTCAGAGACAGGAGAGGGAAACGGGAGAGAGAGAGACAGGAGAGGGAAACGGGAGAGTCAGAGACAGGAGAAGGAAACGGGAGAGAGAGAGAGACAGGAGAGGGAAACGGGAGAGAGACAGGAGAGGGAAACGGGAGAGAGAGAGACAGGAGAGGGAAACGGGAGAGAGAGAGACAGGAGGGGGTTATGGGAGAGATAGAGACAGGAGAGGGAAACGGGAGAGTCAGAGACAGGAGAGGGAAACGGGAGAGAGAGAGACAGGAGAGGGAAACGGGAGAGAGGGAGACAGGAGAGGGAAACGGGAGAGAGAGAGACAGGAGAGGGAAACGGGAGAGAGAGAGACAGGAGAGGGAAACGGGAGAGTCAGAGACAGGAGAAGGAAACGGGAGAGAGAGAGACAGGAGAGGGAAACGGGAGAGAGAGAGAGACAGAAGAGGGAAACGGGAGAGAGAGAGACAGGAGAGGGAAACGGGAGAGAGACAGGAGAGGGAAACGGGAGAGAGAGAGACAGGAGAGGGAAACGGGAGAGAGAGAGACAGGAGAGGGAAACGGGAGAGTCAGAGACAGGAGAGGGAAACGGGAGGGATAGAGACAGGAGAGGGAAACGGGAGAGAGAGAGAGACAGAAGAGGGAAACGGGAGAGAGAGAGACAGGAGAGGGAAACGGGAGAGAGAGAGACAGGAGAGGGAAACGGGAGAGAGAGAGACCGGAGAGGGAAACGGGAGAGAGAGAGACCGGAGAGGGAAACGGGAGAGAGAGAGACAGGAGAGGGAAACGGGAGAGAGAGAGACCGGAGAGGGAAACGGGAGAGAGAGAGACAGGAGAGGGAAACGGGAGAGAGAGAGACAGGAGAGGGAAACGGGAGAGAGAGAGACAGGAGAGGGAAACGGGAGAGAGAGAGACAGGAGAGGGAAACGGGAGAGAGAGAGACAGGAGAGGGAAACGGGAGAGAGAGAGACAGGAGAGGGAAACGGGAGAGAGAGAGACAGGAGAGGGATACGGGAGAGATAGAAACAGGAGGGGGAAACGGGAGAGTCAGAGACAGTAGAGGGAAACAGGAGAGAGAGAGACAGGAGAGGGAAACGGGAGAGAGAGAGAGACAGGAGAGGGAAACGGGAGAGTCAGAGACAGGAGAGGGAAACGGGGGAGAGAGAGACAGGAGAGGGATACCGGAGAGATAGAGACAGGAGAGGGAAGCGGCAGAGATAGAGACATGAGGGGGAAACGGGAGAGTCAGAGACATGAGAGGGAAACGGGGGAGAGAGAGACAGGAGAGGGAAGCGGGAGAGATAGAGACATGAGGGGGAAACGGGAGAGTCAGAGACAGGAGAGGGAAACGGGGCAGAGAGAGACAGGAGAGGGAAACGGGAGAGTCAGAGACAGGAGAGGGAAACGGGAGATATAGAGACAGGAGAGGGAAACGGGAGAGATAGAGACAGGAGGGGGAAACGGGAGAGTCAGAGACAGGAGAGGGAAACGGGAGAGATAGAGACAGGAGAGGGAAACGGGAGAGTCAGAGACAGGAGAGGGAAACGGGAGAGATAGAGACAGGAGGGGGAAACGGGAGAGTCAGAGTCAGGAGAGGGAAACGGGAGAGATAGAGACAGGAGGGGGAAACGGGAGAGTCAGAGACAGGAGAAGGAAACGGGAGAGAGAGAGACAGGAGAGTGAAACAGGAGAGAGAGAGACAGGAGAGGGAAACGGGAGAGTAAGAGACAGGAGAGGGAAACGGGAGAGAGTGAGACAGGAGAGGGAAACAGGAGAGTCAGAGACAGGAGAGGGAAACGGGAGAGTCAGAGACAGGAGAGGGAAACGGGAGAGTGTGAGACAGGAGAGGGAAACAGGAGAGTCAGAGACAGGAGAGGGAAACGGGAGAGTCAGAGACAGGAGAGGGAAACGGGAGAGAGAGAGACAGGAGAGGTAAACGGGAGAGTCAGAGACAGGAGAGGGAAACGGGAGAGTCAGAGACAGGAGAGGGAAACGGGAGAGATAGAGACAGGAGAGGGAAACGGGAGAGTCAGAGACAGGAGAGGGAAACGGGAGAGAGAGAGACAGGAGAGGGAAACGGGAGAGATAGAGACAGGAGAGGGAAACGGGAGAGATAGACAGGAGAGGGAAACGGGAGAGTCAGAGACAGGAGGGGGTAACGGGAGAGATAGAGACAGGAGAGGGAAACGGGAGAGTCAGAGACAGGAGAGGGAAACGGGAGTGAGAGACAGGAGAGGGAAACGGGAGAGAGAGAGACAGGAGAGGGAAACGGGAGAGAGAGAGACAGGAGAGGGAAACGGGAGAGAGAGAGACAGGAGAGGGAAACAGGAGAGTCAGAGACAGGAGAGGGAAACGGGAGAGTCAGAGACAGGAGAGGGAAACGGGAGAGAGAGAGACAGGAGAGGGAAACGGGAGAGTCAGAGACAGGAGAGGGAAACAGGAGAGTCAGAGACAGGAGAGGGAAACGGGGGAGATAGAGACAGGAGAGGGAAACGGGAGAGTCAGAGACAGGAGAGGGAAACAGGAGAGTCAGAGACAGGAGAGGGAAACAGGAGAGTCAGAGACAGGAGAGGGAAACGGGGGAGATAGAGACAGGAGAGGGAAACGGGAGAGATAGAGACAGGAGAGGGAAACGGGAGAGTCAGAGACAGGAGAGGGAAACGGGAGAGTCAGAGACAGGAGAGGGAAACGGGAGAGTCAGAGACAGGAGAGGGAAACGGGAGAGAGAGAGAGACAGGAGAGGGAAACGGGAGAGTCAGAGACAGGAGAGGGAAACGGGAGAGATAGAGACAGGAGAGGGAAACGGGAGAGATAGAGACAGGAGAGGGAAACGGGAGAGTCAGAGACAGGAGGGGGAAACGGGAGAGAGAGAGAGAGACAGGAGAGGGGAACGGGAGAGTCAGAGACAGGAGAGTGAAACGGGAGAGAGAGAGACAGGAGAGGGAAACGGGAGAGTCAGAGACAGAAGAGGGAAACGGGAGAGAGAGAGACAGGAGAGGGATACGGGAGAGATAGAGACAGGAGGGGGAAACGGGAGAGATAGAGACAGGAGGGGGAAACGGGAGAGACAGGAGAGGGAAACGGGAGAGTCAGAGACAGGAGAGGGAAACGGGAGAGTCAGAGACAGGCGAGGGAAACGGGAGAGATAGAGAGAGGAGAGGGAAACGGGAGAGTCAGAGATAGGAGAGGGAAACGGGAGAGAGAGAGACAGGAGAGGGAAACGGGAGAGTCAGAGACAGGAGGGGGAAACAGGAGAGAGAGAGAAAGGAGAGGGAAACGGGAGAGTCAGAGACAGGAGAGGGAAATGGGAGAGATAGAGACAGGAGAGGGAAACGGGAGAGAGAGAGACAGGAGAGGGAAACGGGAGAGAGAGAGACAGGAGAGTGAAACGGGAGAGAGAGAGAGACAGGAGAGGGAAACGGGAGAGAGAGAGACAGGAGAGGGAAACGGGAGAGAGAGAGAGAGAGGAGAGGGAAACGGGAGAGATTGAGACAGGAGAGGGAAACGGGAGAGAGAGAGAGAGACAGGAGAGGGAAACGGGAGAGAGAGAGACAGGAGAGGGAAACGGGAGAGTCAGAGACAGGAGGGGGAAACGGGAGAGATAGAGACAGGAGAGGGAAACGGGAGAGTCAGAGACAGGAGAGGGAAACGGGAGAGAGAGAGACAGGAGAGGGAAACGGGAGAGAGGGAGACAGGAGAGGGAAACGGGAGAGAGAGAGACAGGAGAGGGAAACGGGAGAGAGAGAGACAGGAGAGGGAAACGGGAGAGTCAGAGACAGGAGAAGGAAACGGGAGAGAGAGAGAGAGACAGGAGAGGGAAACGGGAGAGAGACAGGAGAGGGAAACGGGAGAGAGAGAGACAGGAGAGGGAAACGGGAGAGAGAGAGACAGGAGGGGGTTATGGGAGAGATAGAGACAGGAGGGGGAAACGGGAGAGTCAGAGACAGGAGAGGGAAACGGGAGAGAGAGAGACAGGAGAGGGAAACGGGAGAGAGGGAGACAGGAGAGGGAAACGGGAGAGAGAGAGACAGGAGAGGGAAACGGGAGAGAGAGAGACAGGGGAGGGAAACGGGAGAGAGAGAGACAGGAGAGGGAAACGGGAGAGTCAGAGACAGGAGAAGGAAACGGGAGAGAGAGAGACAGGAGAGGGAAACGGGAGAGAGACAGGAGAGGGAAACGGGAGAGAGAGAGACAGGAGAGGGAAACGGGAGAGAGAGAGACAGGAGAGGGAAACGGGAGAGAGAGAGACAGGAGAGGGAAACGGGAGAGTCAGAGACAGGAGAGGGAAACGGGAGGGATAGAGACAGGAGAGGGAAACGGGAGAGAGAGAGAGACAGAAGAGGGAAACGGGAGAGAGAGAGACAGGAGGGGGAAACGGGAGAGAGACAGGAGAGGGAAACGGGAGAGAGAGAGACAGGAGAGGGAAACGGGAGAGAGAGAGACAGGAGAGGGAAACGGGAGAGTCAGAGACAGGAGAGGGAAACGGGAGGGATAGAGACAGGAGAGGGAAACGGGAGAGAGAGAGAGACAGAAGAGGGAAACGGGAGAGAGAGAGACAGGAGAGGGAAACGGGAGAGAGAGAGACAGGAGAGGGAAACGGGAGAGAGAGAGACCGGAGAGGGAAACGGGAGAGAGACCGGAGAGGGAAACGGGAGAGAGACCGGAGAGGGAAACGGGAGAGAGAGAGACAGGAGAGGGAAACGGGAGAGAGAGAGACCGGAGAGGGAAACGGGAGAGAGAGAGACAGGAGAGGGAAACGGGAGAGAGAGAGACAGGAGAGGGAAACGGGAGAGAGAGAGACAGGAGAGGGAAACGGGAGAGAGAGAGACAGGAGAGGGAAACGGGAGAGAGAGAGACAGGAGAGGGAAACGGGAGAGTCAGAGACAGGAGAGGGAAACGGGAGAGAGAGAGACAGGAGAGGTAAACGGGAGAGATAGAGACAGGAGAGGGAAACGGGAGAGTCAGAGACAGGAGAGGGAAACGGGAGAGATAGAGACAGGAGAGGGAAACGGGAGAGTCAGAGACAGGAGAGGGAAACGGGAGAGAGAGAGACAGGAGAGGGAAACGGGAGAGATAGAGACAGGAGAGGGAAACGGGAGAGATAGACAGGAGAGGGAAACGGGAGAGTCAGAGACAGGAGGGGGTAACGGGAGAGATAGAGACAGGAGAGGGAAACGGGAGAGAGAGAGACAGGAGAGGGAAACGGGAGAGAGAGAGAGACAGGAGAGGGAAACGGGAGAGAGAGAGACAGGAGAGGGAAACGGGAGAGAGAGAGACAGGAGAGGGAAACGGGAGAGAGAGAGACAGGAGAGGGAAACAGGAGAGTCAGAGACAGGAGGGGGAAACGGGAGAGATAGAGACAGGAGAGTGCAACGGGAGAGAGAGAGACAGGAGAGGGAAACGGGAGAGTCAGACACAGGAGAGTGAAACTGGAGAGAGAGAGACAGGAGAGGGGAAACGGGAGAGAGAGAGAGAGAGACAGGAGAGGGAAACGGGAGAGTCAGAGACAGGAGAAGGAAACGGGAGAGAGAGAGACAGGAGAGGGAAACGGGAGAGAGACAGGAGAGGGAAACGGGAGAGTCAGAGACAGGAGAGGGAAACGGGAGGGATAGAGACAGGAGAGGGAAACGGGAGAGAGAGAGAGACAGAAGAGGGAAACGGGAGAGAGAGAGACAGGAGAGGGAAACGGGAGAGAGACAGGGGAGGGAAACGGGAGAGAGAGAGACAGGAGAGGGAAACGGGAGAGAGAGAGCCAGGAGAGGGAAACGGGAGAGTCAGAGACAGGAGAGGGAAACGGGAGGGATAGAGACAGGAGAGGGAAACGGGAGAGAGAGAGAGACAGAAGAGGGAAACGGGAGAGAGAGAGACAGGAGAGGGAAACGGGAGAGAGAGAGACAGGAGAGGGAAACGGGAGAGAGAGAGACAGGAGAGGGAAACGGGAGAGAGAGAGACCGGAGAGGGAAACGGGAGAGAGAGAGACAGGAGAGGGAAACGGGAGAGAGAGAGACCGGAGAGGGAAACGGGAGAGAGAGAGACAGGAGAGGGAAACGGGAGAGAGAGAGACAGGAGAGGGAAACGGGAGAGTCAGAGACAGTAGAGGGAAACGGGAGAGAGAGAGACAGGAGAGGGAAACGGGAGAGAGAGAGAGACAGGAGAGGGAAACGGGAGAGTCAGAGACAGGAGAGGGAAACGGGGGAGAGAGAGACAGGAGAGGGATATGGGAGAGATAGAGACAGGAGAGGGAAGCGGGAGAGATAGAGACATGAGGGGGAAACGGGAGAGTCAGAGACATGAGAGGGAAACGGGGGAGAGAGAGACAGGAGAGGGAAGCGGGAGAGATAGAGACATGAGGGGGAAACGGGAGAGTCAGAGACAGGAGAGGGAAACGGGAGAGAGAGAGACAGGAGAGGGAAACGGGAGAGTCAGAGACAGGAGAGGGAAACGGGAGATATAGAGACAGGAGAGGGAAACGGGAGAGATAGAGACAGGAGGGGGAAACGGGAGAGTCAGAGACAGGAGAGGGAAACGGGAGAGATAGAGACAGGAGAGGGAAACGGGAGAGTCAGAGACAGGAGAGGGAAACGGGAGAGTCAGAGACAGGAGAGGGAAACGGGAGAGATAGAGACAGGAGGGGGAAACGGGAGAGTCAGAGACAGGAGAGGGAAACGGGAGAGATAGAGACAGGAGGGGGAAACGGGAGAGTCAGAGACAGGAGAAGGAAACGGGAGAGAGAGAGACAGGAGAGTGAAACAGGAGAGAGAGAGACAGGAGAGGGAAACGGGAGAGTCAGAGACAGGAGAGGGAAACGGGAGAGAGTGAGACAGGAGGGGGAAACGGGAGAGAGACAGAGACAGGAGGGGGAAACGGGAGAGAGAGAGACAGGAGAGGGAAACAGGAGAGTCAGAGACAGGAGAGGGAAACGGGAGAGTCAGAGACAGGAGAGGGAAACGGGAGAGTCAGAGACAGGAGAGGGAAACGGGAGAGAGTGAGACAGGAGAGGGAAACAGGAGAGTCAGAGACAGGAGAGGGAAACGGGAGAGTCAGAGACAGGAGAGGGAAACGGGAGAGAGAGAGACAGGAGAGGTAAACGGGAGAGTCAGAGACAGGAGAGGGAAACGGGAGAGATAGAGACAGGAGAGGGAAACGGGAGAGTAAGAGACAGGAGAGGGAAACGGGAGAGAGAGAGACAGGAGAGTGAAACGGGAGAGTCAGAGACAGGAGAGGGAAACGGGAGAGTCAGAGACAGGACGGGGTAACGGGAGAGATAGAGACAGGAGAGGGAAACGGGAGAGTCAGAGACAGGAGAGGGAAACGGGAGAGAGAGACAGGAGAGGGAAACGGGAGAGAGAGAGAGACAGGAGAGGGAAACGGGAGAGAGAGAGACAGGAGAGGGAAACGGGAGAGAGAGAGACAGGAGAGGGAAACAGGAGAGTCAGAGACAGGAGAGGGAAACGGGAGAGTCAGAGACAGGAGGGGGAAACAGGAGAGTCAGAGACAGGAGAGGGAAACAGGAGAGTCAGAGACAGGAGAGGGAAACGGGGGAGAGGGAAATGGGAGAGGGAAACGGGAGAGAGAGAGACAGGAGAGGGAAACGGGAGAGAGAGAGAGACAGAAGAGGGAAACGGGAGAGAGAGAGAGACAGGAGAGAGAAACGGGAGAGAGAGAGACAGGAGAGGGAAACGGGAGAGGCAGAGACAGGAGGGGGAAACGGGAGAGATAGAGACAGGAGGGGGAAACGGAACAGTCAGAGACAGGAGAGGGAAACGGGAGAGAGAGAGACAGGAGAGTGCAACCTGAGAGAGAGACAGGAGAGGGAAGCGGGAGAGATAGAGACATGAGGGGGAAACGGGAGAGTCAGAGACAGGAGAGGGAAACGGGAGAGAGAGAGACAGGAGAGGGAAACGGGAGAGTCAGAGACAGGAGAGGGAAACGGGAGATATAGAGACAGGAGAGGGAAACGGGAGAGATAGAGACAGGAGGGGGAAACGGGAGAGTCAGAGACAGGAGAGGGAAACGGGAGAGATAGAGACAGGAGAGGGAAACGGGAGAGTCAGAGACAGGAGAGGGAAACGGGAGAGTCAGAGACAGGAGAGGGAAACGGGAGAGATAGAGACAGGAGGGGGAAACGGGAGAGTCAGAGACAGGAGAGGGAAACGGGAGAGATAGAGACAGGAGGGGGAAACGGGAGAGTCAGAGACAGGAGAAGGAAACGGGAGAGAGAGAGACAGGAGAGTGAAACAGGAGAGAGAGAGACAGGAGAGGGAAACGGGAGAGTCAGAGACAGGAGAGGGAAACGGGAGAGAGTGAGACAGGAGGGGGAAACGGGAGAGAGACAGAGACAGGAGGGGGAAACGGGAGAGAGAGAGACAGGAGAGGGAAACAGGAGAGTCAGAGACAGGAGAGGGAAACGGGAGAGTCAGAGACAGGAGAGGGAAACGGGAGAGAGTGAGACAGGAGAGGGAAACAGGAGAGTCAGAGACAGGAGAGGGAAACGGGAGAGTCAGAGACAGGAGAGGGAAACGGGAGAGAGAGAGACAGGAGAGGTAAACGGGAGAGTCAGAGACAGGAGAGGGAAACGGGAGAGATAGAGACAGGAGAGGGAAACGGGAGAGTAAGAGACAGGAGAGGGAAACGGGAGAGAGAGAGACAGGAGAGTGAAACGGGAGAGTCAGAGACAGGAGAGGGAAACGGGAGAGTCAGAGACAGGACGGGGTAACGGGAGAGATAGAGACAGGAGAGGGAAACGGGAGAGTCAGAGACAGGAGAGGGAAACGGGAGAGAGAGACAGGAGAGGGAAACGGGAGAGAGAGAGAGACAGGAGAGGGAAACGGGAGAGAGAGAGACAGGAGAGGGAAACGGGAGAGAGAGAGACAGGAGAGGGAAACAGGAGAGTCAGAGACAGGAGAGGGAAACGGGAGAGTCAGAGACAGGAGGGGGAAACAGGAGAGTCAGAGACAGGAGAGGGAAACAGGAGAGTCAGAGACAGGAGAGGGAAACGGGGGAGAGGGAAATGGGAGAGGGAAACGGGAGAGAGAGAGACAGGAGAGGGAAACGGGAGAGAGAGAGAGACAGAAGAGGGAAACGGGAGAGAGAGAGAGACAGGAGAGAGAAACGGGAGAGAGAGAGACAGGAGAGGGAAACGGGAGAGGCAGAGACAGGAGGGGGAAACGGGAGAGATAGAGACAGGAGGGGGAAACGGAACAGTCAGAGACAGGAGAGGGAAACGGGAGAGAGAGAGACAGGAGAGTGCAACCTGAGAGAGAGACAGGAGAGGGAAACGGGAGAGTCAGACACAGGAGAGTGAAACGGGAGAGAGAGAGACAGGACAGGGAAACGGGAGAGTCAGAGACAGGAGAGGGAAACGGGAGAGTCAGAGACAGGAGAGGGAAACGGGAGAGAGTGAGACAGGAGAGGGAAACGGGAGAGTCAGAGACAGGAGAGGGAAACGGGAGAGAGTGAGACAGGAGAGGGAAACGGGAGAGAGAGAGACAGGAGAGGGAAACGGGGAGAGAGAGACAGGAGAGGGAAACGGGAGAGAGAGAGACAGGAGAGGGAAACGGGAGAGAGAGAGACAGGAGAGGGAAACGGGAGAGAGAGAGACAGGAGAGGGAAACGGGAGAGAGAGAGACAGGAGAGGGAAACGGGAGAGGGAAACGGGAGAGAGAGAGACAGGAGAGGGAAACGGGAGAGTCAGAGACAGGAGAGGGAAACGGGTGAGTCAGAGACAGGAGAGGGAAACGGGAGAGACAGGGGAGGGAAACGGGAGAGTCAGAGACAGGAGAGGGAAACGGGAGAGTCAGAGACAGGAGAGGGAAACGGGAGAGATAGAGACAGGAGGGGGAAACGGGAGAGATAGAGACAGGAGAGGGAAACGGGAGAGAGAGAGAGAGACAGGAGAGGGAAACGGGAGAGTCAGAGACAGGAGAGGGAAACGGGAGAGAGAGAGAGAGACAGGAGAGGGAAACGGGAGAGAGAGAGAGAGAGACAGGAGAGGGAAACGGGAGAGAGAGAGAGAGAGACAGGAGAGGGAAACGGGAGAGAGAGAGAGAGAGACAGGAGAGGGAAACGGGAGAGAGAGAGAGAGAGACAGGAGAGGGAAACGGGAGAGTCAGAGACAGGAGAGGGAAACGGGAGAGATAGAGACAGGAGAGGGAAACGGGAGAGATAGAGACAGGAGAGGGAAACGGGAGAGTCAGAGACAGGAGAGGGAAACGGGAGAGTCAGAGACAGGAGAAGGAAACGGGAGAGAGAGAGAGACAGGAGAGTGAAACGGGAGAGAGAGAGACAGGAGAGGGAAACGGGAGAGTCAGAGACAGGAGAGGGAAACGGGAGAGAGAGAGACAGGAGAGGGAAACGGGAGAGAGAGAGACAGGAGAGGGAAACGGGAGAGAGAGAGACAGGAGGGGGAAACGGGAGAGAGAGAGACAGGAGGGGGAAACGGGAGAGAGAGAGACAGGAGGGGGAAACGGGAGAGATAGAGACAGGAGGGGGAAACGGAACAGTCAGAGACAGGAGAGGGAAACGGGAGAGTCAGAGACAGGAGAGGGAAACGGGAGAGTCAGAGACAGGAGAGGGAAACGGGAGAGTCAGAGACAGGAGAGGGTAACGGGAAAGAGAGAGACAGGAGAGGGAAACGGGAGAGAGAGAGAGACAGGAGAGGGAAACGGGAGAGAGAGACAGGAGAGGGAAACGGGAGAGAGAGAGACAGGAGAGGGAAACGGGAGAGTCAGAGACAGGAGAGGGAAACGGGAGAGTCAGAGACAGGAGAGGGAAACGGGAGAGTCAGAGACAGGAGAGGGAAACGGGAGAGAGAGAGACAGGAGAGGGAAACGGGAGAGAGAGAGACAGGAGAGGGAAACGGGAGAGAGAGACAGGAGAGGGAAACGGGAGAGAGAGACAGGAGAGGGAAACGGGAGAGAGAGAGACAGGAGAGGGAAACGGGAGAGAGAGAGACAGGAGAGGGAAACGGGAGAGTCAGAGACAGGAGAGGGAAACGGGAGAGATAGAGACAGGAGAGGGAAACGGGAGAGAGAGAGACAGGAGAGGGAAAAGGGAGAGTCAGAGACAGGAGAGGGAAACGGGAGAGATAGAGACAGGAGAGGGAAACGGGAGAGAGAGAGGCAGGAGAGAGGAACGGGAGAGTCAGAGACAGGAGAGGGAAACGGCAGAGACAGAGACAGGAGAGGGAAACGGGAGAGAGAGAGACAGGAGGGGGAAATGGGAGAGATAGAGACAGGAGAGGGAAACGGGAGAGTCAGGGACAGGAGAGGGAAACGGGAGAGTCAGAGACAGGAGAGGGAAACGGGAGAGTCAGAGACAGGAGAGGGAAACGGGAGAGAATGAGACAGGAGAGGGAAACGGGAGAGTCAGAGACAGGAGAGGGAAACGGGAGAGAGAGAGACAGGAGAGGGAAACGGGAGAGTCAGAGACAGGAGAGGGAAACGGGAGAGATAAGAGACAGGAGAGGGAAACGGGAGAGTCAGAGACAGGAGAGGAAAACGGGAGAGTCAGAGACAGGAGAGGGAAAAGGGAGAGTCAGAGACAGGAGAGGGAAACGGGAGAGATAGAGACAGGAGAGGGAAACGGGAGAGAGAGAGGCAGGAGAGGGGAACGGGAGAGTCAGAGACAGGAGAGGGGAAACGGGAGAGAGAGAGAGAGACAGGAGAGGGGAACGGGAGAGTCAGAGACAGGAGAGTGAAACGGGAGAGAGAGAGACAGGAGAGGGAAACGGGAGAGAGAGAGACAGGAGAGGGAAACAGGAGAGAGAGAGACAGGAGAGGGAAACGGGAGAGTCAGAGACAGGAGAGGGAAACGGGAGAGAGAGAGACAGGAGAGAGAGAGTCAGAGACAGGAGAGGGAAACGGGAGAGATTGAGACAGGAGGGGGAAACGGGAGAGAGAGAGAGAGACAGGAGAGGGAAACGGGAGAGAGAGAGAGACAGGAGACGGAAAAGGGAGAGAGAGAGAGACAGGAGAGGGAAACGGAAGAGTCAGAGACAGGAGAGGGTAACGGGAGAGAGAGAGACGGGAGAGGGAAACAGGAGAGAGAGAGAGAGACAGGAGAGGGATACGGGAGAGAGAGAGACAGGTGTCTCACTCCCCCAGAACTGCGTGGTCTCTCACTCCCCCAGCACTGCGTGGTCTCTCACTCCCCCAGCACTGCGTGGTCTCTCACTCCCCCAGCACTGCGTGGTCTCTCACTCCCCCAGCACTGCGTGGTCCCACACTCCCCCAGCACTGCGTGGTCCCACACTCCCCCAGCACTGCGTGGTCTCTCACTCCCCCAGCACTGCGTGGCCCCTCACTCCCCCAGCACTGCGTGGTCCCTCACTCCTCCAGCACTGCGTGGTCTCTCACTCCCCCAGCACTGCGTGGTCCCACACTCCCCCAGCACTGCGTGGTCTCTCACTCCCCCAGCACTGCGTGGTCCCTCACTCCCCCAGCACTGCGTGGTCCCTCACTCCCCCAGCACTGCGTGGTCTCCCATTCCCCCAGCACTGCGTGGTCCCTCACTCCCCCAGCACTGCGTGGTCCCTCACTCCCCCAGCACTGCCTGGTCTCTCACTCCCCCAGCACTGCCTGGTCTCACACTCCCCCAGCACTGCGTGGTCCCTCACTCCCCCAGCACTGCGTGGTCTCTCACTCCCCCAGCCCTGCGTGGTCTCTCACTCCCCCAGCACTGTGTGGTCCCACACTCCCCCAGCACTGCGTGGTCTCTCACTCCCCCAGCACTGCGTGGTCCCTCACTCCCCCAGCACTGCGTGGTCCCTCACTCCACCAGCACTGCGTGGTCCCACACTCCCCCAGCACTGCGTGGTCTCTCACTCCCCCAGCACTGCGTGGTCCCTCACTCCCCCAGCACTGCGTGGTCCCACACTCCCCCAGCACTGCGTGGTCTCTCACTCCCCCAGCACTGCGTGGTCCCACACTCCCCCAGCACTGCGTGGTCCCTCATTCCCCCAGCACTGCGTGGTCCCTCACTCCCCCAGCACTGCGTGGTCCCTCACTCTACCCAGCACTGCGTGGTCCCTCATTCTACCCAGCACTGCGTGGTCCCACACTCCCCCAGCACTGCGTGGTCCCTCACTCCCCCAGCACTGCGTGGTCCCTCACTCTACCCAGCACTGCGTGGTCCCTCACTCCCCCAGCACTGCGTGGTCCCTCACTCCCCCAGCACTGCGTGGTCCCTCACTCCCCCAGCACTGCGTGGTCTCTCATTCCCCCAGCACTGCGTGGTCTGTCATTCCCCCAGCACTGCGTGGTCCCTCACTCCCCCAGCACTGCGTGGTCCCTCACTCCCCCAGCACTGCGTGGTCCCTCACACCCCCAGCACTGCGTGGTCTCTCACTCCCCCAGCACTGCCTGGTGTCTCACTCCCCCAGCACTGCGTGGTCCCTCACTCCCCCAGCACTGCGTGGTCCCTCACTCCCCCAGCACTGCGTGGTCTCTCATTCCCCCAGCACTGCGTGGTCTGTCATTCCCCCAGCACTGCGTGGTCCCTCACTCCCCCAGCACTGCGTGGTCCCTCACTCCCCCAGCACTGCGTGGTCCCTCACTCCCCCAGCACTGCGTGGTCCCTCACTCCCCCAGCACTGCGTGGTCCCTCACTCCCCCAGCACTGCGTGGTCCCTCACTCCCCCAGCACTGCGTGGTCTCTCACTCCCCCAGCACTGCGTGGTCCCTCACTCCCCCAGCACTGCGTGGTCTCTCACTCCCCCAGCACTGCGTGGTCCCTCACTCCCCCAGCACTGCGTGGTCCCTCACTCCCCCAGCACTGCGTGGTCCCTCACTCCCCCAGCACTGCGTGGTCCCTCACTCCCCCAGCACTGCGTGGTCCCTCACTCCCATAGCACTGCGTGGTCCCTCACTCTCCCAGCACTGCGTGGTCCCTCACTCCCCCAGCACTGCGTGGTCCCTCACTCCCCCAGCACTGCGTGGTCACTCATTCTCCCAGCACTGCGTGGTCCCTCACTCCCCCAGCACTGCGTGGTCCCTCACTCCCCCAGCACTGCGTGGTCTCTCATTCTCCCAGCACTGCGTGGTCTCTCATTCCCCCAGCACTGCGTGGTCCCTCACTCCCCCAGCACTGCGTGGTCCCTCACTCCCCCAGCACTGCGTGGTCCCTCACTCCCCCAGCACTGCGTGGTCGCTCACTCCCCCAGCACTGCGTGGTCTCTCACTCCCCCAGCACTGCGTGGTCCCTCACTCCCCCAGCACTGCGTGGTCTCTCACTCCCCCAGCACTGCGTGGTGTCTCACTCCCCCAGCACTGCGTGGTGTCTCACTCCCCCAGCACTGCGTGGTCTCTCACTCCCCCAGCACTGCGTGGTCCCTCACTCCCCCAGCACTGCGTGGTCTCTCATTCCCCCAGCACTGCGTGGTCCCTCACTCCCCCAGCACTGCGTGGTCTCTCACTCCCCCAGCACTGCGTGGTCCCTCATTCTCCCAGCACTGCGTGGTCCCTCCCTCCCCCAGCACTGCGTGGTCCCTCCCTCCCCCAGCACTGCGTGGTCCCTCACTCCCCCAGCACTGCGTGGTCTCTCATTCCCCCAGCACTGCGTGGTCCCTCCCTCCCCCCGCACTGCGTGGTCCTCACTTCTCCAGCACTGCGTAGTCCCTCATTCCCCCAGCACTGCGTGGTCCCTCACTCCCCCAGCACTGCGTGGTCCCTCACTCCCCCAGCACTGCGTGGTCTCTCATTCCCCCAGCACTGCGTGGTCCCTCACTCCCCCAGCACTGCGTGGTCCCTCACTCCCCCAGCACTGCGTGGTCTCTCATTCCCCCAGCACTGCGTGGTCCCTCACTCCCCCAGCACTGCGTGGTCCCTCACTCCCCCAGCACTGCGTGGTCCCTCACTCCCCCAGCACTGCGTGGTCCCTCACTCCCCCAGCACTGCGTGGTCCCTCACTCCCCCAGCACTGCGTGGTCCCTCACTCCCCCAGCACTGCGTGGTCCCTCACTCCCCCAGCACTGCGTGGTCCCTCACTCCCCCAGCACTGCGTGGTCCCTCACTCCCCCAGCACTGCGTGGTCCCTCACTCCCCCAGCACTGCGTGGTCCCACACTCCCCCAGCACTGCGTGGTCCCTCACTCCCCCAGCACTGCGTGGTCTCTCATTCCCCCAGCACTGCGTGGTCCCTCACTCCCCCAGCACTGCGTAGTCTCTCACTCCCCCAGCACTGCGTGGTCCCTCACTCCCCCAGCACTGCGTGGTCCCTCACTCCCCCAGCACTGCGTGGTCCCTCACTCCCCCAGCACTGCGTGTTCCCTCACTCCCCCAGCACTGCGTGGTCCCTCACTCCCCCAGCACTGCGTGGTCCCTCACTCCCCCAGCACTGCGTGGTCTCTCACTCCCCCAGCACTGCGTGGTCTCTCACTCCCCCAGCACTGCGTGGTCTCTCACTCCCCCAGCACTGCGTGGTCCCTCACTTCCCCAGCACTGCGTGGTCCCTCACTCTCCCAGCACAGCGTGGTCCCTCACTCCCTCAGCGCTGCGTGGTCCCTCATTCTCCCAGCACTGCGTGGTCCCTCACTCCCCCAGCACTGCGTGGTCCCTCACTCCCCCAGCACTGCGTGGTCTCTCACTCCCCCAGCACTGCGTGGTCCCTCACCCCCAGCACTGCGTGGTCTCTCACTCCCCCAGCACTGCGTGGTCCCTCACTCCCCCAGCACTGCGTGGTCTCTCACTCCCCCAGCACTGCGTGGTCCCTCACTCCCCCAGCACTGCGTGGTCCCTCATTCTCCCAGCACTGCGTGGTCCCTCACTCCCCCAGCACTGCGTGGTCTCTCACTCCCCCAGCACTGCGTGGTCTCTCACTCCCCCAGCACTGCGTGGTCTCTCACTCCCCCAGCACTGCGTGGTCCCTCACTTCCCCAGCACTGCGTGGTCACTCACTCTCCCAGCACAGCGTGGTCCCTCACTCCCTCAGCGCTGCGTGGTCCCTCATTCTCCCAGCACTGCGTGGTCCCTCACTCCCCCAGCACTGCGTGGTCCCTCACTCCCCCAGCACTGCGTGGTCTCTCACTCCCCCAGCACTGCGTGGTCCCTCACCCCCAGCACTGCGTGGTCTCTCACTCCCCCAGCACTGCGTGGTCCCTCACTCCCCCAGCACTGCGTGGTCTCTCACTCCCCCAGCACTGCGTGGTCCCTCACTCCCCCAGCACTGCGTGGTCCCTCACTCCCCCAGCACTGCGTGGTCCCTCACTCCCCCAGCACTGCGTGGTCCCTCACTCCTCCAGCACTGCGTGGTCCCTCACTCCCCCAGCACTGCGTGGTCCCTCACTCCCCCAGCACTGCGTGGTCCCTCACTCCCCCAGCACTGCGTGGTCCCTCACTCCGCCAGCACTGCGTGGTCCCTCACTCCCCCAGCACTGCGTGGTCCCTCACTCCCCCAGCACTGCGTGGTCCCTCACTCCCCCAGCACTGCGTGGTCCCTCACTCCCCCAGCACTGCGTGGTCCCTCACTCCCCCAGCACTGCGTGGTCCCTCATTCTCCCAGCACTGCGTGGTCCCTCACTCCCCCAGCACTGCGTGGTCTCTCACTCCCCCAACTACTCGCAATATCTTCCTGTTTATTGGGTATTCCTTTGCTTTGTTTTACCTCCACAAATGTATTACCTCACACTTTTCCGCATTGAACCCCATTTGCCACATCTCTGCCCACTTACCCAAACAATTTAAATCGTTCAGGAGTCGACAGCCATCCTCTGCACTGACAACTACACGACCAAATGTTGTGTCATCTGCAAATTTACCACTCACGCCATCCACATTTAATCTAAATCATTGATATATACAACAAAGAGCAAGGGCCCCAACACTGAGCCCTGTGGTATATCACTGGCAACGGTTTTACATTCGCTACAACAGCTATTGACCTTTACCCTTTGTTTCCTGTCATAGCCATTTGGATCCAACCTGCCACCTCCCTCTCTACCCCAGGAGATCTCACTTTTCTGACCAGTCTGCAATGTGGGACCTTGTCAAATGCCTCACTGAAATCCATGTAGACAACATCCACTGCACCACCCTCATCAATCCTCCTTGTTACTGCCTCAAAAAAAAATCTATTATGTTAGTAAGACACGATCCTCCTCAAACAAAACCATACTGAATATCCCTGATCAATCCAGGCCTTTCCAAGTGACAGAAAAGAGGAAGTGAGAAGAATTGATTCAACTCCTCCAACACCAAAACTCTGTGGGTAAGAACCTCCCGACATCTACTGTGCCCAGTGACTCGTCTTCGCATGAGGGAGCTCCAGATTGACGGCGTCAAAACCCTGCAAACTTTATCCTCTAAAGCCTATCCTCCAGAGCCAATCTTTGCTCACACTCTTGTTTGTTCTTCGCTTGCACGCCTGTGTGAGTGTGTGCGTGTGTTTGTGCGCGTGTTTGTGCGTGTGCGCGCGTGTGTGTGCATGTGCATGTTTGTGCGTGTGTGTGTTTGTGCGTGTGTTTGTGCGTGTGTGTGTTTGTGCATGTGCGTTTGTGCGCGTGTGTGTTTGTGCGTGTGTTTGTGCGTGTGTGTGTGTTTGTGTGCGCGCTCGTGTGTGTTTGTGTGTGCGCGCGTTTGTGCGTGTGTTTGTGTGCGTGTGTTTGTGCGCGTGTGTTTGTGCGCGTGTGTGTTTGTGCGCGTGTGTGTTTGTGCGCGTGTGTTTGTGCGTGTGTCTATGTGTCTGTCTGTCTGTGTGTCTGTGTTTGTGCTGAGCTGTGTTTAAAAATGGTTAATGGTTAGACTTCCAGACTACATTTGTGGGTTAACCAGTTCTAAGAAAATAAGAAGTTTGTTTTATAATAAATCAATCATTGAGTTTATTGAAAGAAACCTGATTAAAGTCTCATTAATTCTGGGACACAGCAGTGAAGGTACATTGTCCATTTCGGTGAGTGACTTAAACTTTTAAACTAACAGTGCGACCTGCCGAGCAGTGGAGCCAGAGAAACTACGCACTAACCCCCCCCCCACACACCAATCCCGGTCAGATCAATTCTAATAAGCTGCCCCGACATGAAGTCTGGCTGACCAGCCTACCCCTGGAACCCTTTTTAATGATGGTACAATATTCGTAACCCTCCGATCCTCTGCAACATCACCTGGATCGACCGAGAATTGGAAAATTATCCTCAGAACATCCGTTATTTCTACCCTGGCTTCCTTCAAAACCCTGCGACCCAATCCACCTGGCCCTGGTGATTTACCCACCTTCAAGGGAAGGAAAGAGATGGGGAAGTGGGGGGTTGGGAAGAAGGGGAGCGGAGCAGGGAAGGGGAAGCAAGGGAATGGGAGAGGGGTGTGGGTTTGTGTCAGTACCTGGCCTGTTCTAACTTCTGCTGCTTTCGAAGCTCCTCAAACCTCTTGACTTTCTCTGCGTTCTGTTCCTCCAGCCTCTTCCGATGAGCTTGCACCCTACGGTCTCGTTTACGGATAAAAGCTACCAGCTGTCGCACCACCTCATTGCGTTCCTTCCTGGCCTTGTCCCGAATCTTCTTGTTCTCCTTTTCCATGGCTCGTTTCTCCCAGTGGTTTGAAGCCTGTCGTGTGTCATACTTGTCCCTCCAGGCCATCAGCTTCCGTGTACAGAAGCTCTGCCAGTGAGCGTAGAACAGGTGGACAACCTGGGGGGGGGGGGGGGGGGGGGGGGGGGGGGGGGGGAATAACACACATTAGACTGAGCCCTCAACAGCACCATCACACTGACTTGCCAGGCAGAGGAGTTGTGAAGTCTCCCGAGTTGAATATCCCGGGATATTCAATAGTTATCCAACTTCATGCTCAGGGAGAGACAGCAGGACGGTGAGAGGAAGAGGAGCTGGTAGACAGCATGGAGGAGGCGGAGGCCAGGCTGGGGGGAGCGGGGAATGCACCGTGCGAAAACTGCTCAAACATCACCATTGATTTAGCACCCTGCTCCATCCTTCCTGTCAGCACCCAGTCCCACCTCCCATCCTAATCCCAGTTTGCTGATCTCTCAAACCCTTTGCGCCCAATGCTATTCCCTCCATCCCTATCCCCGCACCATCACCCTAACCCAATAACATGGTACTCCCAATCCTATTCCCCCCATCCCTATCCCCGCACCATCCCCCTAACCCAGTATCATGGTACTCCCAATCCTATTCCCCCATCCCTATCCCCCTAACCCAGTATCATGGTACTCCCAATGCTATTCCCCCCATCCCTATCCCCGCACCATCCCCCCTAACCCAGTATCATGGTACTCCCAATCCTATTCCCCCCATCCCTATCCCCGCACCATCCCCCTAACCCACTATCATGGTACTCCCAATGCTATTCCCCCATCCCTATCCCCGCACCATCCCCCTAACCCAGTACTGTGTACTTACTGTGTTGTAGTCGCTCTGGGAATCCCCGAATGATGGCCATGTGAGTTCCTCAGGATTGTGCACAGAATCCAGTTCCTCCTCCACAATCTTCTCAAAAACGTGGCGGTAAACAGTGTAGAAACCCTGGAAAAGAAATTACCGTCATCAACAAAGACATGCCACATTCCAGGCCAAAACACTGGGAAGGACATTCTGGGGGGGGGGGGGGGGTTGACCGTACGCGGGGTTGAACATCGTGCAGTGGGGCATTCTGGGGCTAAACACCATGCCGGGGGGGGGGGGGGAGACGGACTTTCTCGGGTGTCTACCATGGAGGGAAGGGTCATTCCAGGCGAGCTAAATACAACACAGAGGGACATGTCCAGGGTAAACACCATGTCGAGGGGGCATTCAAATACAAGGGGGACTGCAGGAGCAAACATCACGAATAGGAGACATTCTGGGGTAAAGACCGCAAAGAGCCAACATTTCTCAGGTGCACATTTTGGAGGCTAAATACCAGAGACATCCATGAGGCTCTGTGGGCCATCAGCAGCAGCAGAATTGTATTCAACCACAACCTGCAACCTCCTGGCCCGGCATTTCCCCCACTCTACCATCACCACCCAGCCAGGGGATCAACCCTGGTTCAGTGAAGAGTGCAGGAGAGCCGGGAGCAACATCAGGGAGACTGAAAAATCAGGTGTCAACCTGATGAAGCTACAACACAGGACTACTTGTGTGTCAAACAGCAGAAGCAGCAAGTAACAGACAGAGCGAAGCGATTCCACAATAAACGGATCAGGTTTTGTTTATTCGTTTACGGGATGTGGGCGTCGTTGGTTAGGCCGCATTTATTGCCCAGCCCTAGTTGCCCTTCAGAAGATGGTGGGGGTGAACCGCTGCAGTGGTGTAGGTATACCCACTGTGCTGTTAGGAAGGGAGTTCCAGGATGTTGCCCCGGCGACAGTGAAGGAACGGCCGATATATTTCCCAGTCAGGATGGTGAGTGACTCGGAGGGGAACCTCCAGGTGGTGGGGTTCCCAGGTATCTGCTGCTCTTGTCCTTCGAGATGGTAGTGGTCGTGGGTTTGGAAGGTGCTGTCTAAGGAACCTTGGTGAGTTCCTGCAGTGCATCTTGTGGATGGTACACACGGCTGCCACTGTGCGTCGGTGGTGGAGGGAGTGAATGTTTGTGGAAGGGGAGCAATCAAGCGGGGCTGCTTTGTCCTGGATGGTGTCAAGCTTCTTGAGTGTTGTTGGAGCCGCGCTCATCCAGGCAAGTGGAGAGTCTCCCATCACGCTCCTGACTTGTGCCTTGTAGATGGTGGACAGACTTTGGGGGGTCAGGAGGTGAGTTACTCGCTGTAGCATTCCTAGTCTTTGACCTACCCTGGTAGCCACAGTATTAATGTGGCTGGGTCCAGTTGAGTTTCTGATCAATGGTAACCCCCAGGATGTGGATTGTGGGAGATTCAGCGATGGTGATGTCATTGACTGTCAACCATGTTCTATGGTTATAGAACGTAGAACAGCACAGCACAGCACAGGCCCTTCAGCCCACAATGTTGTGCCGACCATTTATCCAATCGAACATCAACCTAACCTCCACCCCTTCAATTTATTGCTGTCCATGTGCCTGTCCAAGAGTCGCTTAAATGTCCCTAATGACTCTGACTCCACCACCTCTGCTGGCAGTGCATTCCACACACCCACCACTCTCTGTGTAAAGAACCTCTGACATCTCCCCTATACCTTCCTCCAATCACCTTGAAATTATGTCCCCTCGTGACAGCCATTTCCACCCTGGGGAAAAGTCTCTGGCTATCCACTCTGTCCATGCCTCTCATCACCTTGTACACCTCTATCAAGTCACCTCTCTGCCTTCTTCACTCCAGTGAGAAAAGCCCCAGCTCCCTCAACCTTTCTTCATAAGACATGCCCTCCAGTCCAGGCAGCATCCTGGTAAATCTCCTCTGCACCCTCTCCAAAGCATCCACATCCTTCCTATAATGAGGCGACCAGAACTGGACACAATATTCCAAGTGTGATCTAACCAGGGTTTTATAAAGCTGCAGCAAAACCTCGCAGCTCTTAAACTCAATCCACCTGTTAATGAAAGCCAACACACCATACGCCTTCTTAACAACCCTATCAACCTGGGTGGCAACTTTGTGGGATCTATGTACGTGAACCCCAAGATCCCTCTGTTCCTCCACACTTTCACGAATCCTGCCTTTAACCCTGTATTCAGCATTCAAATTCGACCTTCCAAAATGAATCATTTCACATTTATCAAGGTTGAACTCCACCTGCCACTTCTCAGCCCAGCTCTGCATCCTGTCAATGTCCTGTTGTAACCTGCAACAACCCTCAATACTATCTACAACCCCACCAACCTTCGTGTCATCGGCAAACTTACTAACCCACCCTTCCACTTCCTCGTCCATCATTTATAAAAACCACAAAGAGCAGAGGTCCCAGAACAGATTCTTGCGAGACACCACTGGTCACCGACCTCCAGGCGGAATACTTTCCATCCACTACCACTCGCTGTCTTCTTTCGGCCAGCCAATTCTGTATCCAGACAGCTAAATTTCCCTGTATCCCATGCCCCCTAACTTTCTGAATGGGCCACCATGGGGAGCCTCATTGAATGCCTTAGTGAAATCCATATACACCACATCCACTGCCCGATCTTCATCAATGTGTCTCGTCACAGCCTCAAAGAATTCAATGAGGCTTGTGAGGCATGACCTGCCCCTCACAAAGCCATGCTGACTATCTTTAATCAACTATGTTTTTCTAAATAATCATAAATCCTATCTCTCAGAATCCTTTCCAATATTTTGCTCACCACAGACGTAAGACTGATGGGTCTGTAACTCCCAGGGATTTCCCTATTCCCTTTCTTGAACAGGGGAACAACATTCGCCTCCCTCCAATCATCCGGTACTACTCCAATGGAGAGTGAGGAAGCAAAGATCATCGCCAACGGCGCGGCAATCTCCTCCCTCGCTTCCCGTAGTAACCTTGGGTCTATCCCGTCAGGCCCAGGGGACTTATCTATCCTGATGCTTTTCAAAATTTCCAGCACATCCTCCTTAATATCAACCTGTTGGGAGTCTATTAACCTGGTTCAGGCTGTTCTCATGAGCAACAAGGTCCCTCTCTCGAGTGAATACTGAAGCAAAATATTCATTTAGTACCTCCCCTATCTCCTCAGACTCTAGGCACAAGTTCCCTCCACTATCCCTGATCGGCCCTACTCTCACTCTGATCATCCTCTTATTTCTCACATAAGTGGAGAACGCCTTGGGGTTTTCCCTAATCCTTCCCACCAGGGCTTTTTCATGCCCCCTTTCTAGCTCTCCTCGGTCCATTTTTGAGTTCCTTCCTGGCTACCTTGTAACCCTCTAGAGCAGAGTCAGATCCTTGCTTCCTCAACCTTACGTAAGCTTCCTTCTTCCTCTTGCCGAGAAGCTCCATTTCTCTTGTCATCCAAGGCTCCTTCACCTGACCATTCCTTCCTTGTCTCAGTGGGACAAAACTATCCAGAACTCGCAGCAAGCGCTCCTTAAACAATCCCCACATTACTGTTGTCCATATCCTGGTTGGTAGAAGGTCATTGCCTGGCACTTGTGTGGAGCAAATGTGACTTGCCAGTTGTCAGTCCAAGCCTGGATATCGTCCAGGTGTTGAGGTTGTCAGAGTTTTAGTTTGTGTCTGGAAGGCGAGCTGAGAAGGTTTCTGAAGAATACAGCCCAAAATTCTGCAATTCTGGAAAGTGTGAAAATAGATAAGTCCCCTGGGCCGGATGGGATTTATCCTAGGATTCTCTGGGAAGCTAGGGAGGAGATTGTAGAGCCTTTGGCTTTGATCTTTATGTCGTCTTTGTCTACAGGAATAGTGCCAGAAGACTGGAGGATAGCAAATGTTGTCCCTTGAAAACTGTAAATACTATGAAAGGGAAGTAGAGACAATCCCGGTAACTATAGACCAGTGAGCTTTACTTCTGTTGTGGGCAAAGTTTTGGAAAGGATTATGAGATAGGATGTATAATCATCTGGAAAGGAATAATTTGATTAGGGATAGTCAACACGGTTTTGTGAAGGGTAGATCGTGCCTCACAAACCTTATTGAGTTCTTTGAGAAGGTGACCAAACAGGTGGATGAGGGTAAAGCAGTTGATGTGGTGTATATGGATTTCAGTAAAACGTTTGATATGAAAATCGCTTATTGTCACAAGTAGGCTTCAAATGAAGTTATTGTGAAAAGTCCCTAGTCGCCACATTCCGGCGCCTGTTCGGGGAGGCTGGTACGGGAATTGAACCGTGCTGCTGGCCTGCCTTGGTCTGCTTTCAAAGCCAGCGATTTAGCCCTGTGCTAAATCAGCCCCTTGCCAAAGGTTCCCCACAGTAGGTTATTGCAGAAAATACGGAGGCATGGGATTCAGGGAGATTTAGTGGTTTAGATCAGAAATTGGCTAGCTGGAAGAAGACAGAGGATGGTGGTTGATGGGAAATGTTCAGCCTGGAATTCAGTTACTAGTGGTGTACCACAAGGATCTGTTTTGGGGCCACTGCTGTTTGTTATTTTTATAAATGACCTGGAGGAGGGCGTAGAAGGATGGGTGAGTAAATTGGTGGATGACACTAAAGTCGGTGGAGTTGTAGACAGTGCGGAAGGATGTTGCAGGTTACAGAGGGACATAGATAAGCTGCAGAGTTGGGCTAAGAAGTGGCAAATGGAGTTTGCCACTTCTTTGGAAGGAGTAACAGGAAGACAGAGTACTGGGCTAATGGTAAGATTCTTGGCAGTGTGGATGAGCAGAGAGATCTTGGTGTCCATGTACATAGATCCCTGAAAGTTGCCACCCAGGTTGACAGGGTTGTTAAGAAGGCGTACGGTGTGTTAGCTTTTATTGGTAGAGGGATTGAGTTTCGGAGCCATGAGGTCATGTTGTAGCTGTACAAAACTCTGGTGCGGCCGCATTTGGAGTATTGCGTGCAATTCTGGTCGCCGCATTATAGGAAGGATGTGGAAGCATTGGAAAGGGTGCAGAGGAGATTTACCAGAATGTTGCCTGGTATGGAGAGAAGATCTTATGAAGAAAGGCTGAGAGACTTGAGGCTGTTTTCGTTAGCGAGAAGAAGGTTAAGAGATGACTTAATAGAGGCATAGAAGGTGATCAGAGGATTAGATAGGGTGGACAGTGAGAGCCTTTTTCCTCCAATGGTGATGGCTAGCACGAGGGGAACATAGCTTTAAATTGAGGGGAGAAAGATATAGGACAGATGTTATAGAACATAGAACGATACAGCGCAGTACAGGCCCTTCGGCCCACGATGTTGCACCGAAACAAAAGCCATCTAACCTACACTATGCCATTATCATCCATATGTTTATCCAATAAACTTTTAAATGCCCTCAATGTTGGCGAGTTCACTACTGTAGCAGGTAGGGCATTCCACGGCCTCACTACTCTTTGCGTAAAGAACCTACCTCTGACCTCTGTCCTATATCCATTACCCCTGTTTAAAGCTATGTCCCCTCGTGCCAGCCATTTCCATCCGCGGGAGAAGGCTCTCACTGTCCACCCTATCCAACCCCCTGATCATTTTGTATGCCTCTATTAAGTCTCCTCTTAACCTTCTTCTCTCCAACGAAAACAACCTCAAGTCCATCAGCCTTTCCTCATAAGATTTTCCCTCCATACCAGGCAACATCCTGGTAAATCTCCTCTGCACCCGCTCCAAAGCCTCCACATCCTTCCTATAATGCGGTGACCAGAAATGTACGCAATACTCCAAATGCGGCCGTACCAGAGTTCTGTACAGCTGCAACATGACCTCATGACTCCGGAACTCAATCCCTCTACCAATAAAGGCCAACACTCCATAGGCCTTCTTCACAACCCTATCAACCTGGGTGGCAACTTTCAGGGATCTATGTACATGGACACCTAGATCCCTCTGCTCATCCACACTTCCAAGAACTTTACCATTAGCCAAATATTCCGCATTCCTGTTATTCCTTCCAAAGTGCATCACCTCACACTTCTCTACATTAAACTCCATTTGCCACCTCTCAGCCCAGCTCTGCAGCTTATCTATATCCCTCTGTAACCTGCTACATCCTTCCACACTATCGACAACACCACCGACTTTAGTATCGTCTGCAAATTTACTCACCCACCCTTCTGCGCCTTCCTCTAGGTCATTGATAAAAATGACAAACAGCAACGGCCCCAGAACAGATCCTTGTGGTACTCCACTTGTGACTGAACTCCATTCTGAACATTTCCCATCAACCACCACCCTCTGTCTTCTTTCAGCGCGCCAATTTCGGATCCACATCTCTAAATCACCCTCAATCCCCAGCCTCCGTATTTTCTGCAATAGCCTACCGTGGGGAATCTTATCAAACGCTTTGCTGAAATCCATATACACCACATCAACTGCTCTACCCTCATCTACCTGTTCAGTCCCCTTCTCAAAGAACTCGATAAGGTTTGTGAGGCATGACCTATCCTTCACAAAGCCATGCTGACTATCCCTGATCATATTATTCCTATCTAGATGTTAGAGGTAGGTTCTTTACTCAGAGAGTAGTAAGGGCGTGGAATGCCCTGCCTGCAACAGTAGTGGACTCGCCAACACTAAGGGCATTCAAATGGTCATTGGATAGACATATGGACGATGAGGGAATAGTGTAGCTGGGCTTTAGAGTGGTTTCACAGGTCGGCGCAACATCGAGGGCCGAAGTTCTGTACTGCGCTGTAATGTTCTATTGTAGTTGTTTGAGTGGGAGTAAAGATAGCAGTTAAGGGTTATTGCGTCACTGTATTGATTAGCATCGTTTAGGGGATAATTGTAACTATTTTCTGCATAGAATCCTAGTATTTACAGTGCAGAAGGCAGCCATTCACGCCTGGAGTGAGGTTTCCTTTCCTCACAGTCTCACAAAATTAAATTAAATATTGGGGCTTCTGTCCAGTGTCCGAGCCGCAGTCGGGGTTGGGTCTAGGATCATAATAATCCCAATTTGGAAATATATTGCCATTTCCTCATGGTCGTTGGGTCAAAATCCTGAAACTCCCTCCCTAACAGCACAGTGGGTGTACCTACACCACATGGACTGCAGCGGTTCAAGAAGGCAGCTCATCCCCACCTTCACGAGGGGCAATTAATAATAGGCAGGCTGGCCCACCCTCAACCACTCACATCCCATGAATGAATTTTAAAAAGTGGGGCCATTCTGGGGGGCGGGGGGGGGTTAGAGGAGGTGGGAAAATCACCTCGAGGGGTTTATTCCAAGGGGGAAAGTGGGCTTAATCACCAGAGAGGGGCGGAGCTATTCTCTTGGTGTGGAATATGATTCTGCTATCATTGAGTGCTCAATTTATTCAGGCGTGTGGTACAACAGGCACAATGAATCACCACTGCCTCCTGCTGGTGAAGTGTAGTGTTCCCCCACACAAAACAGCAACACTGAGTCACGTTTGGGCAGGCTCAGCCAGGGCTGATAGTTCTGTGTAAACAGAGAGAGCAGAAAAGCCCTCTCCCCAGGGACCCACGGTAATGTCAGCCTGGAATCAGAATTTGTTACCTGATCATCATCCCCAAAGGCAGAGTAACACGCAGTGGTGAAATACTGCAGCAAATCCACACTTTCATCCTCATAATCACCATTCAGACCCCCCTTCAGGATCGCCTCTCGATGGCTGTCGTACCTGTACAGAGGACACACAGTGAGACCGAGATCCCCGACACACACACACTGAATACGCATAACCTGCTGAAAGGGAAGAATTTACCGAGCTCTGGGACAGAGTCAGGAGATTGGCAATGACTGGATTCTTCTGGCAAAGTCACGATGGGCTGAATGGCCTCTTCAGAGAATTTACAGTCAGAAGGAGGCCATTCAGCCCATCGGGTCTGCACCGGCCCTTGGAAAGAGCACCCTACCTAAGCCCACACCTCCACCCTATCCCCGTAACCCAGTAACCCCATCCAACACTAAGGGCAATTTTGGACACTAAGGGCAATTTATCATAGCCAATCCACCTAACCTGCACATCTTCGGACTGTGGGAGGAAACCGGAGCACCCGGAGGAAACCCACGCAGACATGGGGAGGATGTGCAGACTCCGCACAGACAGTGATCCAAGCCGGCAATCGAACCTTGGACCCTGGAGCTGTGAAGCAACCGTGCTGCCCACTGTGCTGGGTTGTGTTCTACTCCTTCCATGGACTCACCAAGCTCTCTCCTGAGGGTCACTCAACACATCATATGCCGCCTGGATCAATTTAAACTTTTCAGCAGCAACCTCTGGATTCTCCAAATTCTTATCTGTGAAGAGGAAGAGTTGATGTGTCAGATTAATGCAGATATGCATTGTCCTGTCCATTCAGCATCAAAGCAGTGCAGAAGCATTGGGGCTGGAGGAAGGGGGTGTTCAGTATTGGGACCCTGGATTTTATATTAATGATCTAGATCTTGGTGTGCAGGGGGACCGTTTCAACATTTGCAAATGATACAAAAATTTTAAATACTGTTAACTGTGACGAGGATAGTGTAAAACTCCAAAAGGACATGGACAAGTTGGTGGAGTGGGCGGATAGGTGACAGGTGAAGTTCAGTGCGGAGAAGTGTGAGATGATTCACCTTGGTAGGAAGAACATGGAGACGCAATATAAAAAGGTAAAATTCTTAGAGGGTGCAGGAGCAGAGGGAGCTGGGTGTACAGGAGCAGAGGGAGCTGGGTGTACAGGTGCAGAGGGAGCTGGGTGTACAGGTGCAGAGGGAGCTGGGTGTACAGGAGCAGAGGGAGCTGGGTGTACAGGAGCAGAGGGAGCTGGGTGTACAGGCAGAGGGAGCTGGGTGTACAGGCAGAGGGAGCTGGGTGTACAGGCAGAGGGAGCTGGGTGTACAGGCAGAGGGAGCTGGGTGTACAGGCAGAGGGAGCTGGGTGTACAGGCAGAGGGAGCTGGGTGTACAGGCAGAGGGAGCTGGTGTACAGGCAGAGGGAGCTGGGTGTACAGGCAGAGGGAGCTGGGTGTACAGGCAGAGGGAGCTGGGTGTACAGGCAGAGGGAGCTGGGTGTACAGGCAGAGGGAGCTGGGTGTACAGGCAGAGGGAGCTGGGTGTACAGGCAGAGGGAGCTGGGTGTACAGGCAGAGGGAGCTGGGTGTACAGGCAGAGGGAGCTGGGTGTACAGGCAGAGGGAGCTGGGTGTACAGCAGAGGGAGCTGGGTGTACAGGCAGAGGGAGCTGGGTGTACAGGCAGAGGGAGCTGGGTGTACAGGCAGAGGGAGCTGGGTGTACAGGCAGAGGGAGCTGGGTGTACAGGCAGAGGGAGCTGGGTGTACAGGCAGAGGGAGCTGGGTGTACAGGCAGAGGGAGCTGGGTGTACAGGCAGAGGGAGCTGGGTGTACAGGCAGAGGAGCTGGGTGTACAGGCAGAGGGAGCTGGGTGTACAGGCAGAGGGAGCTGGGTGTACAGGCAGAGGGAGCTGGGTGTACAGGCAGAGGGAGCTGGGTGTACAGGCAGAGGGAGCTGGGTGTACAGGCAGAGGGAGCTGGGTGTACAGGCGCAGAGGAGCTGGGTGTACAGGCGCAGAGGGAGCTGGGTGTACAGGTGCAGAGGGAGCTGGTGTACAGGTGCAGAGGGAGCTGGGTGTACAGGCAGAGGGAGCTGGGTGTACAGGCAGAGGGAGCTGGGTGTACAGGACCAGAGGGAGCTGGGTGTACAGGACCAGAGGGAGCTGGGTGTACAGGAGCAGAGGGAGCTGGGTGTACAGGAGCAGAGGGAGCTGGTGTACAGGAGCAGAGGGAGCTGGGTGTACAGGAGCAGAGGGAGCTGGTGTACAGGAGCAGAGGGAGCTGGGTGTACAGGAGCAGAGGGAGCTGGGTGTACAGGAGCAGAGGGAGCTGGGTGTACAGGAGCAGAGGGAGCTGGGTGTACAGGAGCAGAGGGAGCTGGGTGTACAGGAGCAGAGGGAGCTGGGTGTACAGGAGCAGAGGGAGCTGGGTGTAGAGGCAGAGGGAGCTGGGTGTACAGGTGCAGAGAGGAGCTGGGTGTACAGGTGCAGAGGGAGCTGGGTGTACAGGAGCAGAGGGAGCTGGGTGTACAGAGAGCAGAGGGAGCTGGGTGTACAGGCAGAGGGAGCTGGGTGTACAGGCAGAGGGAGCTGGTGTACAGGCAGAGGGAGCTGGGTGTACAGGCA